>NW_008616710.1:0-56518 GCF_000691845.1 Merops nubicus
CCACCCCCGGGGCCACCCCCTCCAGCAGCGGGAGAGGAACCTCAAGGTGTCAGCCTGGGCTTCGTCTGGTGCCAGGTAACGAGCCCACACCCCATCCCCCAGCCTTGCCCCTGGGCTCCTCACTGCAAAGTTCTTCCTTCCCCCCCATCCCCAGCTCAGCCCTGACCTTCACCAACCATCTGTAGCATCTCCAGGGGGGCACTGGCTGGAGTGAGAGCTACTGCCGACCTCTGCTGCTCTCCCACCCAGCTCCCCTGCTCCCTGCTGGCGATGCCGTGGAGCCCTGGACTAGCCAGGTGGTCCCTGGACTAGCCAGTTGGTCCTTCTCTTTGGCAAACCCCGGGTGACAACGCTCAGAGCTCAGTGGCAGAGGGACAGCAGCTGCCAGGCTGGGTCCCCGGCAGGGACAGGGATTGCACGGGGTTAAACGGATCCGTGCGACTGCTGGTGACTAAATTGGAGGAGGAGATGAAAAGCTTCCTTGCCATTGACTCTTTAGATCTACCTAATGACCCTCTTAAAGCTGTCGGGAACCTCCAGCCTCTGTTTCCTCAGCTGGAGAGCAGGTAGGATGTTAGGTAGCTCCATCAGCAGCAGGTTCAGATGGAAATCCTTGGCTTGTCTCCTCTGCAACTTCCCATTATTCCTTTTTTGTTTCTTCTTTTTTTTTTTTCTCATTTTTAGATCTCCACTATGGACAATGAGTCGGTTTAGAGGTCAGAACTAGCTGAAAACTAACCTGAGGCATTAGAATCATAGAATCATTTTGGTTGGAAGAGACCTTTCAGATCATCAAGCATCCCCCAGCAGTGCCAGGTCCCCACTGCCCCGTGTCCCTCACCCCACATCTCCACGGCTTGGAAACCCCTCCAGGGGTGGGGACTCCACCACTGCCCTGGGCAGCCTGGCACAGCCCTGGGCAACACTTTTGGGGAAGATCTTTTTCCTGATGTCCAACTTAAACCCTTGGGGGTGCAACTCGAAGCCATTTCTTCTTGTCCTATCCCTTGTTCCTTGGGGGAATAGACAGACAGCTCACCCACTCCCCAAAAAACAATTAAAAAAAATTAAAAAGCAGGTAGATTTTCAGCCAGCTCCCAGATCCAGCTCAGCCTGTGGACACATGGTGGTGAACACAGCACCAAGCACCAGGTGCCACGTCCCCTGGCAGCTCATCCTTCCATTCACCCACCCACAAAGCTGCAGCCCAGAGCAGAGTGGTCTTCTACACCCTCCCAAAGACCTTGGTGGTAGAAACTGAGCTTCAGGCAGTGCACCACGTTCTCTTTCAAAGGAATGAAAGGTTTGGAGCCTGGCTGGGTTTGCTGTCGAGGAGAAGGTGGCACCTTTGCAGCACCACCAGGTTGTGGAGGCTGCAGGGAGAGGAACATCTCATTTCACCCCTCTGCCCTAGTGAGAACCACATTGCTCCAGTTATACATCCACATCTGCTCTGGTTTCCCCTCTGCTGCTTTTCTTCTGAGGGCAGGCAAGGTCTAGCTTCAGGTGGAAGGTTGGGCTGGCTCCAAGAGGTTTGTGTTGAGCCTGATTTTTGATGTTAGGCTACGTCAGTCTGCTTTGGAATGAACTTCAGGGCAGTTTCCAATGCACCATCAGGAAGAGTTTAATATCTGGCTTTTGGTATGTCCATCGTGGCCGAAATGACTGGAGCTTCTGGCAATCTGGCCACGACTCTCTTAAGAACAGGCATTGCTGGAGTTTTTTCTGGCCAAACAACACCAGAAAACAATCCACCAGCTAGAGGCATCAATTACAGAGGCAAAAAGGGCCTGGCCAAATTCCTCTAAATGTTCTTGACTGTTGGGACAGCCCAGCCCTGTCTGAAATTCAAGCCTGGCTCCATCCTTACCACCTTCCCTGCCCCAGGAAGGGGCTCGTCAGCCTATAGATTTTGAATAAAAGCCAGTGGTTTCAGCCCAGCTCAAATAGCAGCACTCTCAGCTCTGCTGGGAGCCCCACAGCAGGATGAAGAGGGGACAGTTGTTTATCAAACTCTCTCATTTTATTTTTGCCTACCCAGTGTTAGAAGCTGCTTGAATATCAGCCCCTCTCCAAGAGACATCCGTGCTTCTTCTTCTTCTGGCAGCGTTTGGCTCAGAGTCCATTAGGACAATTTGCTCATCAGCACCATTTTGCCCTTGTTTTTTCAAGAAAAAAAGGTCTCCATCCTCACAGCTCCACTTCCCAGGGCCACCACACAAGGAGAACACACTGAAAATAGGACAAGTAGTATTAAAAAAACACCTTTTGATAACGGCCAGACATCTAAAGCTTTTTCTATTTTATTTTATTTTTGGGTGGTCTTATTTATTAGACATCTGGCTGGGTGTGTCTGGCTAGCTAAGCAGAAAAAGGTGAAATTATCCACCCAAGTCCAGAATTTGCCCCATTTCTGCCCAAAAATTAGTGCTAGAATAGATAGAGCTTGTCGTTCAGCATGAAAATCATTGTCATTTGATGTCTGTGAAAACACAGGGCTGAAAATATAAACTGTTGCTGTGCTTCCAAATATAAAACTGGGGAAGGAAAATCACAGGCTGAGGGGATGTGAAAGGGACGTGACTGAATCTTTAAGAGGTGGAAAGTGCTGGGTAAGGTATTTGTAAATGATTTGATACAGAAGAAACATTATCTGAGGAAACCTTAGAAAGCGATTAGAATAATGCAATCTTCAGTCTTTGCTTCTGGGCTTTTCAAAAGGGAAAACCAGATGTTGCAGTGATAAAAATGGTGGAAAACTTTCATTTTTTCATTGAAAAAAAATATTTCCCTTTTTCAACCCCAAATTTCACTCGTCTTCTTTGCAAATAAACCCCCAAATCAGCCTTTCTGTCCCATCTTCAGTGATTTTTTTTCCTTTCAAAAAGCAATCTTTAAAAGATGTCCTTTGCCAGGGGCTCTTCCCCGTTGCTCCAGTGAGGAGAAGCTGCCCTGGTTTGGCCAGGATGGGGTTAATGGGCACAAGGGGACACAGGGGGACAAACAACCCATCAGCCAATGGCATAGTTGGTAGGTCATGCCCTCTATGTAAGGGGAGGGGCTCCTCCCATCCTATTTTCAGCGGGTGGCGTTGGGTGGTGGCTGGAGCAGGGAACGCTGCGTCTCTGGTAAGAGCTTTATTATCACTTCCTGCAGATATCATTTCACTGGCAGTGTTCTTGCTGTTTCTCCTCTCTGTTGCTTTATCAAGCTGCCCTTTTCTCAACCCTTTTTGTTTTCCCTTCCTCCCAATTCTCCTCTAACACGTGGCAGGGGATGGGGAGAGCAGTGGGCAGGGGTTGCTGGATTTTAGCCCCCAGTTGGGGCTAGACCATGACAAAAGCACTCTCTGCTGCAGAAACAGGACTCTTTGCATTTAACTGCACTCCTCAGGGCTGTATTTTTAGGAGGGTGCTTGTGTGGAATTCTGCATCTTATTAGCAGGAGCTGTTTCTATTGGATGAGGGCAGGGGGATTGGTGCTGAGCTGGGGGGAGCTGGCTGAGCCTGCTGCTCCAGCCAGATGGAGTTCACACCCACTACAATTATGTTTGCAACACATGATTCTCTCAAGGTGCCTGTGGCTGTTTCAAAGAGTAGGATGGTTTCAGGAAAGCAGGCTCAGAAGAAAGCAGGACCAACCCTCAGCACCTTCACCGTGGACATTGGCCTTCAGGAAACATAAAATCAAAGGCCAGTCTGTGTGTTTTTCCTCACAGGCTGGAGGAAAGTGTAGAGATGTGGAAAGTGGCTGTGGAAAAGCTGGTGCTGGTGGATTCCTGGCAGCCAAGTTCACTCTCATCACACAACACAGAACCATAGAACAGCCCAGGTTGCAAAAGACCTCCAGAGATCATCTGGTCCAACTTTTTTTTGGTGGAAAAGGGAGCCTAGATGGGATTATTTAGCACCCTCTCTAGTTGTGCCTTGGAAGCCTCCAGTGCTGGGCATCCACCACATCCCTGGGGGGGTTGTTCCCAATGAGTGTTTCTCTAGGTGATATCCACACCATGTAGAGTTTCAAGGATTGTGAGGAGCTTTATTTATCATGCCACAGATCTGACATCCTTAACAGACACCCTGGTCCAGCCACCAACCATCCTGAGAGGATGGGAGCAACCCTGAATGCTCTCCCATGGGATTTGGAGAACTCCAGTTTCTCTGGTTGCCAGTCACCAAATTCTGGATCATGGTTCAGAACCAAGCTCTGAATCTGGAATACCACCACCCTTGCCAGAACACAACCAGGCTGCAGAAAACCTTGATCAATAACTAGTCCTAAAAGCTGCTGAAGGAAACACGGGAACGTTTCCTGCTTCCATGGGCATCAGCAGCACAACTGGGACTGCCCACAGTGATCTTCTGAATCATGTATTTCTGCCATTGATTTGCAGAGTATCTACTGCCACAGCAGCTATTAACCTTCAGCTACAGTAGGAATAACTGAAATGCCATTCTGGGTTTTCTTTATAACAGCCAGTATGATTTGTTCTAGGAAAAAAACCCCCATAAATATATATTTAAAGAACCAGCCCCATCAGATTTCCACCTATCGTGCGAAGATACTGCTTGGACACCTCAAATCTTTCTTCATCAATCCTTAGTTAGGAAAACCAAAGTTTCCAGGGACCTTGGGGATTTAGAGTATTTAGGGAGCAGGAAAATGATGTGTTAATTAATTGTGGGCTGATGAGAATGTTGTCAGGACAGATGTTCTGCCAGTCACACATGCATTGCAAGAGCTTCGAGTGAGATCTCACTTCCCTAGGAAGGATGAAACCTGGGAGGAAGAATGTGTACAAAGGTGAGAAGGGCTCCACGAGAGGAAGAGCAGGATGGAATCTGTACATGCATCTGCAATCTGGTCTGCAGAGGTGCTGAGGACCTGCAACTTCTCCATCCCTCTCCTCCACTCTTAGATTTATAAACATATTTATGATGCTGCACACTGAGAGAAGTCCCATAAATCTGAGTAAAAAGCTTCTTCTTGATGTGACCTGGGAACTATCCTTCTTTACAACCTCCATTTGGGCTGCGTTTGTCTTGCCTGGGCCACAATTAGCATAATTAACTCGGGCATCATTGTGATGTGTCAGCTGCCATGGGGGTGATTGCAGCTGGAAAAGCCAAGAGCAACCCCCCAGCTGCTGCTCATGGGTGCATGGTGCCACTATAAAGAGCCTGAAGCCTCCTGGAGGACTTGTCTTGCTCCTCAGCATGATCTATCAGGGCAACAGAGAGGCTGGAAAGTGGTGTGGAGAGATGGGAACTAAGATGTTTCAAGCATCACTTATCCATTGCCATGACCCAACACACCCAGGATCTAAAGCCAACTTTGTGAGCATCAAAAGGCCTTTGCCTAGTGATGCCAAAGGAATTAAATCTCTCTCTCGTGGTGTTCTTTGCCTGTGCCACCCCTGATCATTCTTGCCTTTGGGTTTTCTAATGGTTTGTTCTGCTAGACCCTAATTTGGGACTGAAATTTGGCTTTGGAGAAGGAGCAGGCACTGAAGGCTGGCTGGTGGTGCAGTTTGGCTGTCCTGTCACTAGAGTGAGACATGCTCACAAGCATCCTGGGCTCCTCTTCTGGGAGGTGCTGAGCAGGCCCCTGGGGTGCTGGGTGCTGGTGCTGGCACCGAGTGGGCACCGTGCCCCCTGGTGGACGTGGCATCCTCAGCAGGCTGAGCCTCAGGAGCTCCAAGTTGCTCCATTCTACTGCAAACTCTTTTTTTTCTGGGTTTTGTTTCATAATTGCCACGGAATAGCTACAGTGGGAGAGGGGGTGGGAGGGAGGGACCCTAAAAATCCTCTATCAGGATAACGATTGCTGATTTCTGGGCATGTGGGTCTCTGATCTGGAGCCCAGCAGAGTCCACCAGCCTCTTTCTGTTGACTTCCAAAAGACTTTGAGTCAGAGCATCACACACATAGAGCAAGACCAAGCAGCACCACAGGCATTGCAGAGATTGCTCAGGGAGGCAGGGAGGAGAGAAAACTTCTCCCTGAAGGGTAAAAAGACAGCAGCAGTCCTGAAATAAAACGACTCATTAAAGAAACTGCCCTCTCATCCCCCCCTGTGACATGCCCACCTGAAGACTCGTGATTTATGACAACGTATTTCAGAGCATCAGGTAAGGATGGAGTGTGTGAGGGGTTTTTTTTTTCCCCTCTTCTTTCTTTTTCTCAGGGCAGAGTGTGCTGCCCTGCCAGCCAGTGGCCTGTGCAGGTCCAGAAGGAGGGAGCGAGCTGCTAAAAGGTAGTGATTGCAGCACTGATCTCTTGCAGGCTCTGCAGTGTGAGGAGGTGGTTCTGAATCACAATGAACTTAATTGAACAAGAAATGGCATTGATTTTTCCTTTCCAGCCCTCCCCACTGCTCAAGGCAACAACGTGCTGAACCCTCCGCTCATGCCAAGCAGCACAACTGCACACAGGCACTCAAAGGGAGATTTTGGGACGTTTTTGTCCTATACTTAGCATGTCTTTCTTTTTAAATAGGGTAAAAACAAAGCTCTCCAGGCGTTGAGTTTGTCAGCGGGGAAAAGCATTGCTGTGCAGCAGGAGTTTCAGGAGCATAAAGAAGCAGGTTATGGGAGAAACCATCGCTTACTTCATACTCCCCTGGCCTGGAAATGATATTGTTCCTGAGTCTGGTTGAAAGAACCAGGCTGGCACACTTGCCAAGCTGCTGAAGGGCTCCTAAAAGGGGGAAAAAAAAATAAATGACAAAAGTATCTGGGAAATTCTCTAGCAAATTCATGCTAGCAGTGCCCAGACCTCAGCTCTGGTGTCATAACTGGCTTCCCTACAATGCACAGCTTGTGGGGGATTCTTCAGCTGAGCTTGCCAGGATGGCTCAGGGAAATTGGGGTGCATGGCACCAGGTAGAGCAGTGGATGCCATATATATCACCATAAGATCAGCTTCTACCCTTAATAGATGTCTTCCCCCAGTAGCAGGTACTGGGCATCACATCATTTTGATCTTGCATTGCCAGCAAGAACCTTCCTCTTCACCATGTGCCTGCAGAATTCTTTTTTCTAAAAAAAATCAGCCTTTATTCACCCTCCTGGAGAGGAGAGTGTATCCTCACAGGCAGCAGGGCCATGAACAGACCCACCACTCTTTCATCTCTTGTGGCTTTTCCAGTGTATGCTCTGGTTTGGCTCTCATCAAATGTAGGAAGCAGTGAAGCTCATGGTCAGGTCTTTGGAATGGAGGTTGCAGAAAACTCCCATTCAAGAAATGCAGATTTCCTTGTCCACATCATATTCTGGGTTTGATGGCATCCATGAGGCAGAAAAAGCTCTCATATCATTCTACAGCCCCCATCCTTCCTGAAGCTCTGATGGAAGAGATATCCCATAATCAATGAATCAGTGAAGGGCTGCAGGGCAGCAATAGGGAACCCAACACTGGGGGAATGCAATGAGTGCCTGCTCCACTTTGGAAGCCTTGGAGTAGGGCAGATGTTCCTGGAGGCAGGAGTACATCACAGGGTGACTGAGCCACGAATGTGGGGCAGGCAAGGGAGCCAAGAGTTTCTCCTGCCTGCCTCCTGCCACTTGATATTCCCATCACTTTCTGAGGAGTGCTTAAATGGACAGGGAGCCTCTCTCAGGTTTCATGGAAGTCCTGCCATTGACTTCAATAAGAGCAGAATCAGACTCTTCTAGAATCAATATAACTCACAAAAGCCCTGAATGTTCTACAAGGACTAAGGCAGCGTGTTGTGGTGCTATATGACACACATAATGAAGTTATTGGCATCCAAGCACTCTGACTAATGGGGGGAAAAATGCACCCAGGAGTTGCTGTTACCAAAAGCAGGGGTTGAGCTGAAATGAAACTCAAGGAAATGGCAACTTTTGGGGTTGGCATCCTTCTGACCTCCTTGGGCAAACCTTCAACACCCCTCTCCTGCTAATTGTCCATGCTTTGCAAAGTCACCTCTGAGCTCGGCAGGGAAAACCATGGATTCCACCTCCACCAAGGAACAAGAAGCTGGTTTTGACACTGAAAGGGCACAGGTTATATTCCTGAACTTCTGAGAAAGGAAAGCCCCTAACCAGCTGAGCAGGCTGAAGATGCCAGCCAGGACCAGAGGCACCAGGGCAACACCAACAAAGTACTGGGAAGTACTGGGTGGGACTGAGCTCCTCCTCTCTTGAAGACAAAAGCAGAGCCATTTGCCACAGCTCACACCAGTGGTTGTGGCTGGGTGTGTCTTTTGTCAGCAAGACCTTCAGGCCAGGAGGTGAAGGATACTGCAGGTCCTCCAGCCTAGTCCCACGGTTAATGCCCTTGTTGCCCAGTGATGAAAAGGGGAAAACATAAGAAAAAACTTCTCTGAGAGTGCCCAAACCTGCCCAGAGAGGTTGTGGAGTCTCCTTCTCTGGAGAGATTCCAAACCCCCCTGGATGTAGGGTTTCTGAGCAACCTGCTCTTGATGATCCTGCTTTAGCCAGGGTGGTGGTGATGGTTGGATGAGATGATCTCCAGAGGCCCATGCTGGGATTCTGTGAAGCTGCTGAGAGACTGGAGGTTGGATGTAGATATCTGGGGAACGTCTTGCATCAGTCAGCACTGAGGGTGTTGGAGGATAGAGCCACTGTGTGCATCCCAAAAATGAACCAGCTCTTAAATCTACGACAGCTGTATTGGGTTTGGATTCTGCCAGTCTTCAAAAGAAGGTCCCAAAAGAGGAAAAATACAAGTATCAGGAAAAAAAAAAAAGCAATTCTAGCAGTCTGATAGCCTTTAAATACACACAGTGAGATGATGAGGTAGAGAGCTTAAACCCCAAAGTATTTCTCCTATCAAGAAGCCTCCAGTGATTCCTCTGTGAAGCTTATGCCTATTTTTACATGCTAAGCCTCATTTTCCCAACTTTCTGCAAAAAAAATGCAGCCTTCTCCTCCCAATTCTTCCATTACTTTCTCGGGGTGGAGGAAGATTTTTGTGTGTGTGAAGTTTGAGGTTAATCTGACAAGGAGTCTTCGAGGTATGAGCCTGAGAATTGAGAGCAGGGTTTCCTGTGGGGACAGGGGTTTTCAGGGGGTTTAAAAGTTTCATTTTAAAGCATCCTGTCTCCAGCCTGAGGTATGAGAGGACAATGTTTAATCTGAAGAATTCTGCAGTGTGATGGTTCTAACACAACCTAAGCTCTTCTTTAACCACCTTTACAAGCAAAGCAGGCTGGGAAACCTTCCTCTGTCTGTGCTAGGATTTTAGGAATGAACAGAAAACCTTAGGCACACGAGGGGAAGCTGTGGAAACAGCTTCAGAACTCCTAGAAGATCCCTATTTATTTCTTTCTAGTTGGTTACTAGTTAAAAAGGCTGCAAGATATGGCTGCTTTTTGTAGGTGTGGTGGTGCAGCCTGTGTCAGATGCAGCCAGGACCTCTGCTGAAGGGACTATGGAGGAAATTATAGACTGGAATCATGCTAGTTGGAAGAGACCTTCAAGATTGAGTCCAGCCATTCCCCCAGCACTGCCAGGTCACCACTAAACCATGTTCCTCAGCACCCCATCTGCACAACTTGTTTCTCCAAGGTTGGGGACTCCACCACTGCCCTGGGTAGGCTGTTCCAGTGCCATTGTCTCATCTCTGCAGGTGATGAAGGAAACTCCTTCCCATCAAACCTGTGAGGAAGAGGAGATGCACCTTCTGCACCTTGGGATGTGGCTGAGAAGGGGAGTTGAGCTTCTCTGCTCCTTTAGACACATCCATGTGCATGCTGGAGTTCCTACTTCAAGAAGATGATTTAATTCTATAATATACATAACAAATCACACAGTTTATCACTTATATTATCTAAATAATTTAGTTATAAACTTCACTGAGTGCTGTAGCTGTGGATGCAGGCACAGTGCTGGGCAGGAGACCACTTGGCACTACTATTATCAGCATCACATTGTGGCTTGTTTCATCTTGGTGCCTCCCTGGGTGACCAGAGCTCCAGTGGGATTGGGGTTTGACATTGAAATTTGGGCTCACAAGCTCTGTGGCAGGAGGTTTGCAGGTGCTGCCCAAGCAGAGAAGTCCCAGATGAAATGAAAACCTTTCCTTGCTGTTCACCTGTTGTCTAACTGGCAACTTCCAAAAGTGACCAATTGATTAGTCCAGATTTTGTTTGGTGTGTGTGGGGGTTGTTTGTTTGCTCTTAAGATCTTGAAAGAAGAATTTCTTTAGATTTATCACTTCTGTGATAACTCATCACCTGTCTGATCATACTCATCAAGCCACACCACTGCCACCAGGGTGCTAAATTGCTTTTTCTCATTGCTCACCCTGGTAGGTAGGAAAGAGGGAAATGATGTTTCTGGTTTTCTCCTCTTTGACTTGTATTTTTAAAACTTTTTCCCACTCAAATTTACTTTACAATAGTGTGTTTTGCTTCCTTACCCCCTTTCTCTCCTGTGTTTTTCTTCTAGCACTTAGGATATTTTCTTCCTTTCCATTTCTTATTTTCTTATTGCTTCTGTTCATAGACATCTACTTAAATCCACTTCATAAAGTGAATTTTCACCAGCCACAGTGTCCAGTCTGCATTTTGGGGGGTGGTCCAGCTTGTTTCAACTGCTTCTTAAAGGTGGAGCTGAAACTGCTCAACTAAACCCCATGTGACTTCCAGGCCAAGAGATTCCCACCTCCCATCAACCACACCAATACTTTAAAAAGGAGTAGGCTTGAAAATTGGGGCAGTTTGGCATAAATTGTGGAAATTTATGATTGATTTGTTTTTTAACACTGGTTTTTAAGGAGCCATCTTCAGCTTCCCTCACTGTATGATGCTTCTTTACTTCATAATAAGTCAAAGAACATAATGAGCTCCACAAAGTGCTTCAGGGTGGAGGTATCATAGATGCAAAGTTCCCATAGATGCAAAGATTTAGAAGACAGCAGTGTAACAAACCTCAAAAACAGTTTGATAAACTCAAGAAAATTCTGAGAGAATGATGGCCCTTGCCACAAGAGACCCAAAAAAACCCTCCTCAACCCAACAAACCCAACCCAAACATCTCTCCTGTGTATCCTGTTCCAGGTCCTTGGTTGCAGAGGATTGCTAGGCACAAAACTATTACCCTGAAATTGCATCCTGAGAAAGTGGCTGAACTTGGAAAGCTGGAGAGAAGAATTCCACCATGGAGCTGCAGAAGTGGTAGGAGACCTAAAATTGTTCATTATTCTTTCAGGTCTGGGGAAAATCAGGCAGAAGTCAAGAATTTATTTTGGAATGCATGCTGGATATTTCAAACCCTAAGTGGTATTTGCACCAGCTGAATTGTTCACATGCTGGGTTTTTTTTCTTGAAGGGAAGAGAATTGTTTAAAGTCGTGGCAGATGGGGGTGAATTTTTCCTTATTTGAAGGGAGATTTAAATGAACATGGTCAAAGTAATCTGGTAAACATAGGGGAAAGCTATCAGGAGATAAAAAAGTAATATTTGCAGGGAAGATCATAAAAGAAGAAGCTACTCCAGGCTGAATGATGCCTTTTGATGCACATGTGTTGATAAAGGAGTGTCTTGGGCTAAAGAAGGGATCAGGTTTGCACCTCGTGTAAAGGTTTGGGTTTACTGCTGCAATATTAAACAATCAACTTTGATTCAAGGTTTTATAGCCAGCGATTGTTGGATTAACAGCCACCATGAAAGAACTTTTCAGCTTCTTATTAAAGATGCAGAGAGGGAGGGGAAGGTGGTTAAAGCACTTGAAATACAAGGCTATAAATTTTATTGTATCAACATCTTTTTTCCTATTCCCTCACCAATTAGAGGGGAAAAATTATGTTGGTGATTTTAGGGGTGGTCTTGCAGTGCTTTGGGAGAGAGGAATAATTTGGGATCCTTCCTAATCTGGGGAAGTGGCTCATTATTCTGATTACTCTTTAAAAGAGACAACATGCACACCACATACAAAGTGAGGAAAACCAGAGTAAATCCCATCACAGAGGGGACAGTCCCATTATTAAAGTATTATTCTTTAACATATACAAGTTTTAGTATCTTGTTCAAATTTTAGTTATTTGATTGAAATGATCTTCCATATGGAATTTGATTTCATTGCAGGGGGAAAAAAATATACACTTTAAAATCAATTATTAATTGATCAGATAGAAAAAAATATTAAGAATTGCCAACTCATAATTTCTTTTTAAGTTTAATTTTTATTATCCTAGACCTCAGGATTCTTATGGGCCAGAGAAGTGATATTGAGGTTTGTTTATTTTTTAAATGGTTTACATCTAAAAAAAAAGAAAAGTGAATAAATTAATGAAGATTTTTCCTATTTATTTTCACTGATTTTATTTCCATTTTATAATATCAACACAGAAAATGTTTCAAGCCCTGTGATGTCTCCCATGATCATTTTCAGTGTGCTTGTTTTAAAAGATTAGGTAGGTACAAGCTGGTCAGAAAGAAATTTGGCTGGTCACTGGAAAAACAACACTAATCATCATAAGATAATCTATTCTTTTACCCCTATTTATTCTCTCAGAATTAGTTCTAGAGCTCAGAGCTGTTCTATGGCCAAAGTTCTCTTGGCTTTAAGCAACAAAATCAATGACCCCAATTTATGATTGATCCATCTGATTAATGAAAGGTGTGATACAAGAGCAGACTGTGATACTCAAGGATTTTCTTTCAGTCCTAAGAAGATGTAAAATAAATGGGAGTGTTCTTTTTTTGTCCAATTTCCACCAATAATTATAATCTTCAAATCCCACTTTAGTGCATTTTGTCTCCACTGATTTTTTTTTATTTTTAAAACATTGTCACAGATCAGACTCAAGTGAACTTTAATTGCTTTGAGAACTGGCTTCTTCATGAGCTTGCACCCACACAGAGCTTCACTGGGGACAGGGTTAGACACAGCCACACATTAAAGCCCAGGCTAAAACCAAAGGCAAAGCATTTTAAGAGGACTTATGCCACTTAAGATGACTTATGCCACTGCAGCTTCCCCTCTTCAGTGATAAAGTTCTTCTTTTCTGCACATAATCTTGATGTCTGCCCTCCACGACCTGAATTCATCCTCTTTCTACATAACTGAATGCACACAAGCTGCCTGTGAAACACAACCTTGAAGGAGCTGCCATTTCCAACTCAAAAATTCCCCTCCAAAAAAAATGTAAAGCAGTTTAATTACTGAATCTTGGTGCAATTCAGCTTCGTTGAGAAATGAAGTCTAGTTCTCTTCCCACGGGCGTGACTCCTTGTTCCCTCAAGGAGTGTGGTAATGTCTTTCTGTGGTCCTCAGGCTTGATTAGAAATCAATTTTCTTTATCCTAATTCTATGTAAAATCCTGCTGTGTGCTAGCTGCAGCCACCCCTTTGAGCCCAAACAGCTCCTTGTGTTGACTCTTCTTAGGTAAACTTTACCTCATAAGCATTGTGTCATTACTCAATGTGATCAAAAGCTATTCTAAGGGGTCTGTATAATTAAAGTCATTAATTTAACTAATTGCCTTTTTTTTTAATAAGGAAAACAGCTATACAGAATAAAGCAGTGCTCTTGTCTTAATTTTCTATCTTATTTCTATAAAAATTCAGCCTTCCACACGTGGACCTTTCTCTCAGTGAGAAATAAATAGAATATATAGAATATACAGATTAAAGACATTGAACAGGTCCTAGAAATTCTTCAGGACAGATAATGAAGGGCTGGGTCTGTTTTTCTACCAAAATAATTTGCCCAATACACTTAAATCACTGCTTTGGGTCTAAAAAGCTGGTGGATTTGCTTTACTAGGTCTGTGCTAGATTGTGGTCCTTTCAGATTATCACACATAGTCTCATACACAAATATTTGGGATTTTGACACTTGACAGGAGGGAATAACAGAGGTGGAATTGTTTTATGAAGGAAAAACATTCACTTGGCTTTCATTATTCCCCCTACCTGTTGCCCCAAATGGCTCAAATCCAAATGTTTTGACACCGAACCCCATGACTGTAAAATTCAGTGTATTTTTGAGCTGTTCAGGAACAGGATATTCCTCACAGACTGCAAACTGGCACATTTTTCTTGAAGCCAGTTGTGCTGTGTTGACTTCACACTAAATGAATAGCTGGTGCATTGTAGTCCAAGTCTTCATCCAATTCTCATTAAAATTAAAGTACACTCTTACCAGCTTCCTAGAGAGTTCAATCAGACTCAGGGAAACAATGGACAAAACTCTAATTTCTGTGATTTTTTTTGTTTAATATCATACCCAAGAAAACTATTTATGCAAAAGTCCTGGGCTTAAAATAACAACCAGATCTGGTGACTTCAAACAACCTTAATTCCCCCACCTTGATGGGCCCAGAACCAATGCAAAGAACTCTATAAAATATTTAAATATTAGGTTTGAGGCCACTAATACTCCATGGCATTCCTCAGCTCCAACCAGCTGACCAGAGGGAAAAATTTAGTGGTCCTGGTGTCTGACAGGATAAGAAAACTCTTCAAAAAATTGGTCCTTTCCTCTCCTCAACAAGCCACAAGGGATGAAAGGAACGTGCTGCATGATTCTAGTTCAGTGAGAAGAGGGGAAAAAGAAATGTGACCATGAGTCATGTTGTCCAAAGCACCAGAATTCAATAAATAAATCCATTTTCTTTCCTTTTATTTGTTTTTTTGTTGTGCTGGCCAACCTTTTATCTGCTAAGGTCTACATGAGATGTGTGTCTCCACGAGTGCCACCCTCCAGAGGCAAGAGAGCAGAAGACGACCAGGAACTCATGGGCAACCTCTTTCTCTTGTGGATTAGGTCTCAGGCTCTTTTTCTCAGAGCTTCTAACCCAGTAAACCAGGGGAATGACAGGCAGTGCACTTATAAAGCTGTTCTCCTCCAGGGCTCACCCTTCCCAGACTCTCTCTCAAGTCCTTGGACTGCTCGCTTGCAGATTTACAGTGCCCTCAATCAGTCCTACAAATAAAACCAAGGAAGAGGAGTTGCTGGTTAAGAGGAGGCTCAGAATTAGAAACCCTGGCACAGAGAGACCAGCAAAACCTTGGCAACCCTGCTAATAAACCTCTGACCTGACAGGCTCCACGAGCTGGGGAGCTCTTGCAGCTTTTCAGCAAGGATTGATTCTCATGTCAACGTGGAAGGATTCTTGGGGATGTTATTTTTAGATTAATGTTGTTTTTAGGGAGCTAGAGTGAAAATGGAACCTGAGGAAGAGGGGAGGGATGGGACATGAGTAGTTCTAAATGCTTCTTTCTCTCCTGTGCTCCCTAATCTGGGTTACAACGTGGGGATGGTGCCTTGCAACACCTCTCCTCTCCCAGCAAGACCTCAGGGACCACAGCGTGGCAGCTGGGTGCTGACCAAAAGTCCTGAGGGAGGTCCCAAAAGGGTCCCAACCCCAGGACCCTGCTGTCTCAGAAGGGGATGGGAGATAGCATGTGGTTGTTGGCAGGCAGGGAACAGTGAACTGAGTGTGCAACCTGCTCTAGGTGACCCTGGGGAGCAGCAGAAGCCAGCAGGACCTTGCTCTTGATCAATGTGATTTCCACAGGGGGCAAGCAGCACATGATGCTACCTGGCCAGACACTGGCAGAGTCCTCTTCAGAACCTTCTCCACTCTGCACCAGGGCTAGGAACACCTATGCTACTGCCTGCCTCTGAGGTGCCAACTCCATCCCTGCTGAGGGTTTTCCCTTCTCTGCCCCCTCTCTTCTCTCATGGCAGAATCTCCTGTCCCTGCCTCACCAATCTCACTGGATTCAGCAGCTTCCCTCACTGAAATCCTCTTTCTATGAGAAAAAAAAATACCAATTCTCTTTCAGATCCTTCATTGTCTGTGGCAGGAGGAGTAGCAGCTCTTGAGAAGAACCATTTACCTGGCAGCATCCCTTTAAACCCATGACTCATCATCACAAGTGCATTTCTGACTCTCTTCCCATTCATGTCTCCAGGACCAATAGCTCAGTTCATGAAAATTTTAGGCAGCTGCTTTTCTGGTGTTACAAACTCTGTGGTAGTGAGGATGGCTTTGCTGTGAATGAAGAGTGCTGGGGAAGAAGTCCCTGCACTTTCTCCAGCTCCTCACCAGAACTGGTGAGATTCAACATCTGAAGTGGAGCAGTGATGGAGGAGCTGCTGCTTCACAAGCTTCCCAACCATAGCCTCAGAAACCAAACCACCTGGATTTCTGGGCTCTGCCTTAGAGAGGAAATCTGAACTGAGGTGCAGGTTAGTTAAAACACAAGGTCTCCTCTTACATTATTCCACTGATTATTGTAATTATGCCCTTTCAGGACTTTTTTTCAGCTACACTATATCCAATTATAGCTGCTTTAAATACCTTTGCACTGTTCCTCATGTGGTGCTGGAGAAAGGAGGTAGGAGATGTATTCTATTTAGCATCCTGCCCTTCCAGTAAAAGCTTTTTATGGCTCAGAGGGTTGGCATTATTAACATTCTTTGTTTCACTGATGAAACTATCTTTCTGAGCACCATGCCAAGCCTGTACTTATCTGTGTCCCTGCAGTGTCCAGTTCTAAGGGATGAGACGTAGGCTCTCCATACTCTTGGTCCATTTTTTTTTGTGGTGGAATTTATACATTGAATTTCCATGCACTTCACCTGCAACAGAGCAGGTGAAAACGTGGCAGCACTGAAGGTCCAAGCAGCAGTGAAGTTGGCTTTGGTGGGAAAAGGATTTCTCCTGGAGGATCTCCTTGTGTTGAGCAGTGTTGCTTAGAGGAGCTAAACCTCCTGGGCTCCCTGTGCAAGGGAGCAGCTTTCCCACTCTGGATTTCTCTCCTCCTGGCTTCTTTTCCTCCTCTACAGCTTTACACTTTTGTTTTGTTTTGTTGGCTTATTGTTTTGGATTTTTTGCTTGCCCAATCTTGGAGACAAACTGCATCTAGGCTTTGATTTGCCTGGCTATGTATCCCCCTTTCCTCCATGCAGAGGGTAAGTGCAATGCTGATGTGGGGCTTAATTCCACCACCTTCAATGGATTTAAACAATGCATTGACCACTTTTTTTTGTGGGAAATGACCTCAGATTGGGACAACCTCCCCCGAGGCCATTCTCAGATGGAAGCCACACTGTTCTCTGTTCTAGAAACTGCTTTTCCACACCAAAGGATTTCTTTTCTTTCTCTTTTCCTTTCCTGCCCCCATCCAGCAGGCAAGGAGCAGAGTCATTATCAGAGCTGTCAAGCTTTCCTCCTAGGAGGCTTTGTCTCTTCAGGATACTCCTGGCATGACAAACACAGTTCACATGCATGTGATCACATCATCTGTAGACATCACCAAGTGCTCTCATGCTTTGCTGAGCTAGAACCAGGTGCATTTGTACAGCTGAAGCAACAAGAGGCCCTAGGAGTGTCACCTCTCCTCTGCTTGAGCACCTACAAGCTGATTCTGGGTGCTGCAAATTGCTCTCCCTTGCTCTGATCCATCATCCCCCTTAGAATGAGACCCTCTGCCCTGATTCTGCCAGTCTCTGGCAGCTCTGCCAGTCTCTCTGTATCAGCCCCATCAGCTTTGCTGCCCCTGAGCAGCTGCCTGGCCAGGCAGAGCTCCCACCACAGCACAGTTGGAGGTATTGATGGTTAAGGGGTAAAGCACCTCTACTGTGTTGGCAGCCTGCTGGGTCAAGCCACTTGGTTTAAAAAGGAAAAGAAAGGGGAAGAGATTATTCCTATTATTTTTTTTTTCCCCAGTTCTCCCTGTGTGCTTTCAAATAGTGAAGGTCAAAGCTGAATGTCAGCATTTCCTGTGTGCATTATCAAGTGTCAGCAGGGAAGGGGACCCCAGGGGAGAGTCTGTTGATGCCCCATGCACCCTGCTGGTCCCACAGCTCAGCTCTCAGCAGTGCTAGATGATGTTATGAATTCCCCCAGGCTTCAAACTGCATTTGGGAGTATCAGCCTCACGGTCTGTGGTGTTATGAGTTAATATCTCCTGGTCTCTGAGTCACTGTTGATGGGTGTTCAGATGTTTGGAGCCTCAGCCTCTGGCATGTGTGAATGTTTTCCAGCAACCTTAATGAGCTTTGCAACCAATTGTTGTGGACTGGAGCACACCCAGAGCCAAGCAGAGCAAAGTGGAGCAAGGCAGGATGCTGCCATAATCCAGGCATCCCAACAGCCCAATTCTGACCTGCTGACCACAGCCCTTCTAGAGTCAAACACTTCAAATTACCTGTACTTTGGCTTTGTTTTGTGTCAAAATCATAGAATGGTTTGGGTTGGAAGGGACCTTAGAGATCATCTAGTTCCAAACCTGCTGCCATGGGCAGGGACACCTCCCACTGGACCAGGATGCTCCAAGCTCCATCCAACCTGGTCTTGAACCCCTCCAAGGATGCAGCACCCCCAGCTTCCCTGGGCAACCTGGGCCAGGGTCTCACCATCCTCAGAGTGAAGAATTTCTCCCTTACATCTCAAGAAGATCTCCCCTTTTGCAGTTTGAAGCCATTAACCATTGCCCTATCACTACAAGCCCTTGCAAGAAGCCCCTCCCCAGCTTTCTTGTAGCTCCCCCTTCAGATACTGGCAGGCTGGTGGAAATACATGTAAAATACTCATTTCTAGACCAAACCAGAAAAAACAAAGTCCTACAAAATCTATTTTTGTAATATGTCTGGAAAACACTGACTTGAGTTAGGACTTCCTACATCACACTGACAGAAAATTTCAGTAAATCAGGAGGGGAGATATGATGCTAAAATGTTCTCAATTTCCAGAATAAGTATTTTTTAACAAGAAAATGACCAGAATCATGAGAAATTTTGATGTCTGTGCTGACACAGACCTACTAGACTCTGGAGTTGCTCCTCTTATAGTAGATCCTGGATGTAAATCATGTTGCAAGACTCATTAGTGTTCCTGCTGCTTGGTTGCTAGCTGAGACACCCGTTCTGATTTCAGGGATTTTTGACACTTAGCAACAAACTAAGATTTGTGAGCAGGTGGCTGAGCCAAAATAGTAGCAGAGTTAACAGTTTGATGAAATAATAACAAGGAATTGCTGGTCAGAATATGGTTTCTTTCTTGATTTATTAAAACAGCCTTGGGAAAAAAAAAAAAATAACCCAAGAAAAAATCCTCTCCTTTGTGAAGGCTCCACTCCCACGAGCCACCTGCTCCAAACCCACCCTGCTCCAGGTGTGTTCTTTGCAGGCATGGAGCAGTTCCCACGCCCAGACTGTCCAACCAGCAGATCCATTCACCTAGGCTGGCCAAAACCATCAGACTATGGGTCTTGTTTGCCCAGGAGATCTTTAACAGCTCAGTTCTAGGTACTTCCAGCAGCTTCTTGCAGCTGCAGCTTGAAAGCCTCTCTCCTTTCCAGAGCCTGAAGAACTGGAAGGTGCCTCAGCTGGGCTGTAGGACAGTCTGTCCCAGCTCTGCTGTGGCATTTCCCTGTCCCTCACCCTCACTCAGGCTATATAGCAATGCTGATACATCTAGAGGCATAAAATCATAGAATGGTTTGGGTTGGAAGGGACCTTTCGAGGTCATCTAGGGCACCCCCCCTGCAATGAGCAGGGACATCTGCAGCTAGAGCAGGGTGCTCAGAGCCTTGGCCAACCTGACCTTCAGTCAGTGAAACCTTCAGGGATGGGGCATCAAGCACCTCTCTGGGCAACATGTTCTAGTGTTTCACCACCAAGGGTGGTGGACGTCCACCTTTCTTTCAATGATCTCAATGATAGGTTGGACTGAGGACCTCCTCTCACTGCTTTCCAGCCTTTCCTAACCATCCCCTGCCTGGTTGCTCATATAAAACAACTTCCCAGGCAGTGGAGAGAGCATAAAGCTGTCACTCTGTTGAGCAGTGCCTACAACCTTTCCTTTTCCAAGAGAGGAGACCACTGCTCCTGACAGCAAGACCCTCTCCATGTGCCAGTGAGATGAAGACAAAGGAAAAGCCTGAAGGTCTGAGGAGATCCCACCTCTCCACTTGAGACAACGTGACCTTGACTGGGCTCTCCAGTCACCTGCAATGCTGCATGTTTCTAGTCTGCTGATTAAACCCAGACACAGCCTGAAAACTCCTCCCTCATGGCCTGTGGCCACCCAGACTTCTAAGATGTGGCCACTGTGACCAACTAGCTGTAGTTGAAAGAGCAGCAGGGCTCTTGGCAAGGAGAAAGGTCCCACCTTGGCCTTGAGGCTGGATGGAGGTCCAGGGATGTCCTGCCCAGCTCAGCTCTGTGATTTCATTGTGAGACCATGAGCAAACCTCTTCTGGAGCTCTTGTGTTCTGCAAAATGGGGCTAGAAATAGACATTTCTCTCATGCGTGAGACTTGCCATCTGTCTGGGAACCTTGCTGGCAGGTTCACCAGCTGAAAGAGAGAGTGTTAGAGGCTTTGCAGGGGAGAATGAGGAGGTGTGTGGGGTGGGAGGGGCAGGTTGGGGGGGTAACTTTGCAAAGGCTCCTGCAGCAGTCGTGCCAGCAGCAGAGGAGGCTGGAGGCAGAGCCCTGGGGGAGGTCACTGCAGCTATTTCCAGCTTGCTGGGCTGGATTTGAGGCTCCACGCTCAGGACCAGAGGTCAGTGGGTGGTACTTTGTAGCTAAAGTAATTTTCAGAAGGCAGAGGAGCATTCTCTGGAAAAAGAAGCTTTCTTGCAGCATCTCAGGTTGAACTTGCAAAACTGGCTTGTTACTTCTGAAAATCCTGACAGTTTACAGCTCACTGTGTATGAAGAACTAAGTTTTATTAACATTTCCAGAAGAAATCAATGAAGATATTGGAGAGAATGATGATCCCAGTGAGGAAATAAGCTGTAGGAGAAGAGGAATGGTTAACAGGCAAGGAGCTTTCCCTAGAAAAATACCATTGCTGTTATTGGGAAAGGATGAGGAGAAGTGATACATCTAAAACTCCTGATGGGAGTGAATTGTCTGGCTTAGGGGAGAAGGTAAAGCAGAATTGTTTGCTAAAAAGTTATTTTTAAGATGTAAGCAGGTCGTTAAAACACAGGCAGGCATTGTGCACTAGCACAGGGGATCCAGCAAACGAGCACCAACCCCAGAGGGTTGATAATTCTCAGGCAAAGGGTGAAGAGCATCCCTGGGGCTGGCTGGGGAGATTGGCCAGGGACCTCTGCGACCACTGCACTGCAGGGAGAGAGGAAGAACCATCAGCAAAGCCCGTGGTGTAGATTGTTGTGGCCTCAGGGCCACACTGAAGAGGCAGACTAAGGATGGAAGGAGCTGTGGAAAATATCACGATGGAGAAAGAAGCAGCTGGTGTCTTTGCAGCAGTAAGGAGCTGAAGTGTTGCAGAGAAGTGTCTTCACCTGGTCCATTAGCTCCATGGCTTTTTGGTCGTCCAGCTAAGAAAAGGCTGAACAAACTAAATGATGTTTCCCAGAAAAAAAAAGCCCAATGTCTTAGAAGAACATCTTGATGCTTCAATAGAAAGGCAGCGATATCACACTTAATATTTTACTTATACTCCTGACCCTCCAGACTGAATTCTGGGGTTTTTTTGGTGGTGGTTGGTTTTCTCCTCCTCAAAATGATGGCTTTCCCCATTTGCCTAACCTCACACCTTTGGTTGTCCCCACAGTTGGGTGGAAGTTAATTTGCACTTTGATGATGACACTTCCCAGTGCTGAGCGTCTCTGAACACAGAGGTATTTTTTCTTCCTTGGGCAGCAGTGATGCTGCTGAGGCCAGCAGAGCTTTGGGAATGGGTTTTATGAGTTAGAGACTCTTCCAGAGGCAGCTGATTCGAGCACAAAGTATTGTTTTATAATGTAAAAACTGTGGCTACCTTACTTTGAAAGGCAGGAAATAATCCACTCCCGTGTTGCAGTGGGGTTTATAATGGCCCTGTGCAAAGCTGAGCTCTGTCTTCCCATAAACCAAACTGTTTAGGCAGCAGAGGCTTTGGAACATCATCTTTATAACAGTGCCTAAATTAGCTCAAGTTTTTTTACTTTAGAAAAGACAACAAACCCAACCAAGTTTTAAGCAAAGAGCAGGGGAAACTTTTACAGCTGCAGAGGGGGTTTGGAGCTGGTGCACATCAGGGAAGCACGTTGCATGGGGTTAAAAGGAGACCAGCTCCCAAAATGTGCCTCTTGTACAATCCCAAGATCAGTGTGAAGATGCCTCCAGGGAGCAAACTAAATCACCCTCTGGAGAACACCAGCAAGTCCTGCTGATAAGAAACCAGACCTGGAGGAGGTGGGATTTTTTGTTTTGCTGAAGTTGGACTATCAAGAGTTCATGTCATTACTTCTGAAGGTGCATTTTTGACTGGTTTATAATGGATGTGAATACTTTTCTACCAGTAGACCTCCACAAAGGGAATACTGAAGGCCTCAGAGCTCTCAAATCACGTTGACCAGGCAGATGATCTTTGCACTTTGATGAGCTCTTTGCACAGATGCTGAGCTCTTGCCCATCCCTCTCATCTTCTGTCCAGGGACACACATTTGAAAGAAGAGCTTACCATGCTTTGGTACACATCAGCGTTGTGGTCTTGGTGTGCACTTTTAGCTCTTTGGTCTGAGGGAGGGGGTTGAAGGGGGTGCCAAAGGTTCTCCAAGTGCTCCTAGCCCTTCAGAGAGGGGCAAGTCCAACATAAACCCTCCAAAACACAGAGTAGCTGTTGGGTGCCTGGCACCAGCTGCTTCACTCTGCAGATCTGCTCCTATTACACTTCCAAATGCAAATAGAGCTGAAGAATATTAAAACTGAGTTACAGCTCACCAGATTTACCCTTTATTCCATGAGATTTTGGCTGTTCAGTTGGCTGAAGTTCACAGCAGCATTTAACTGTTATTCTAAACAGGGAATTTATGGTCAGATAAAACAACCTGAAGGACAGCAAGTAACCACAGTGAGACTGGGACATATTTACTCTGAAATAGAGCAGAAAGCAGATAGCATTGCAGAACATCTCAAAACTCTATGAACCTACAGAGTGATGGAAAAAAAATGGACCTTTTTAGCAGAGAGAATCACACTTCAGAAGTGGGATGTGGGTAAAAGTTTCATTAGGAGCACACTGGGCACTCTGAGATGTTGAAGCAACTTCCAGGGGGATTCTGAGGATTCTCTTTGCTGGCACTGTGATGTGCTCTGGAAATTGCCACCTTCACCAAGCAGTCACTTGGTAAAACAGAAGGAAAAAATGAAGGCAAATAATTAAATGGAGCCTGTAATTATTTTTTTGTTGGTTTGTTTAAATAAAGATAAGGTTTTCTCTTTAGCACCCAAAAAAAAAGGCATCTCTAGCATGGCTCAGAAGTGACCTGTTTAACTTCTACTATTAAGATGCAACAAGTGATGTCTGTGGTGCTGCTGGATCCAAAGACAGGACACAAGACACAAGTGCAGCCACACATGCTTTAATTTAAATCCTTCTTCCACTGGAGTGGAAGATGAGTAAGGAACCACCAGCCTGGAGACAGAGAAAGAATAAGAAGATCCCAGCCCCAAATATGACCCATTGGACCAAATCATTGTGTGAGGAAAAGGAACTTAGATTGTAAAGGTGTAAGTGCTCCAAAATGTCTTTCTCCAGGGTCCCTCTCTGGGGGCACCAGCTCGAGCTGTTTTTCCACTGGATCACCTCAATAAATCCTTTTTATAAGATTTGATGCCCCAGATTCTGCTGTGGGAAACCCAGGGTGAAGAAACTTCTCTCACAGTCATGTAACAGGGCTTCATTCTGCAGGGGTTGTGATTCCTGGGGAAGTTTCAGGTGTGATTTCATCTAAACTCATCCCTGGCTTCAGTGCAGGAAAGGCAGAAAAGGGTGAAGAGAGAACACACACAGGAGATGTGGCCAGGAAATGCAGGTTTGCTGGGATAAACTCTGAGTAAGGGCATAAAAAGCTCTTGATTTTCATCAAGCAGAGGAGAGGAACAGTCTATCAGCAGCAAACCAGGGGGGATGAGGCCATGAAATACAGGAGGGAGTATGTGTGGGTGTCTTCACACACAAAAAAGTGGGAGAAGCAGCACAGGGACACAAGGAGCTGGGAATATTCCTCAGATAACACACCCTGAGAGATGCTTCCAGCAAAGTGAGCTCTTCATGAGCTGGGAAATTATAACAAGGTAAGATAAAGCAGTGCAGTCCCACTAGCTGGAAATACCCATTTTTATTGCAGCCTGGACCATCTACCACAGGGTTGTGTAACTCAATCTAAGAATTTATAAGGCTGGGTTCTTATTTTTTCCCCTTTCCAGTGAAATATCAGGCCTTAATTAAAACTGAAGTTCAGGCTACATTGGTGAGTGAAGCTTCTCAGGCTTCCTTGCAGCATTAACACAAAAGAATAGGAATAATATGCCTAGAATTGCCTTTAATTACATTTATCCCATTTCAAATCATTCACTATCCAGCCACTTTTTGATGCTCTCCCCAATCTTCCCCCTTAATTCGCTTTATTGAATTTTATTCAGCACAAGGATGACCCAACTAACAACAAGCAGATTTCAACTTCTTCCCCCCTCCCAGCCTTTAGCAAAGGGATATTTTGAGACGTGAGAGATGAAGGCAGCCCCTTGGTTCATGGTTTCTGAATCTGGATGTTCAGCTCCCCATACACGTGCCTCAGAGCATCACAATTCAGGCTTGCAATCAGCTTTCGTAGCCCTGGGAGTCTTGGGATGCATTTTAACTCCCAAACCAAGGTGGAGTTTGCTGGGATCTGCCTGTGAGGGAAAAAAGAAAGCAACAGGATTGTGGTCAGCCAGCCAGTGCTCCCAGCCTGACCCCCAGCTGCAGAAACCAAAGGGGGAGGTCTCAATTTTTTCATGTTTCCCTCATTCTCATAAGTGTCCTATAAATTATTCCCTCCATCATCTACTCCTCTCAACACTGACTCTGTCAAAACCTTTCCTCCAGGATAACTTCAAATTTCCAAAGGGAATCCATTCTCTTCCACCTCAAGCACTTACAGAATGATCTTCTTTAGAGCTAAGGGATTTTTTTCTACTCTGTAATTCCACATTACCTGTTTAGTATGCCCTGAAGGCTGTTGGTGATTCCTGAAATGGTTGAATGAGTCCTTGTGACGCAGTGTCCAGGGCATTCCCACACAAACCCTCTGCCAGCTCCTCCCCTGAACCACCCTCCCACAGACACAACATCAGCAGATCTCCTCACTGGCCACTCCAGATGTTCTTCATGCCCATGCCAGTAGGTCCAAGTGTCCCTGGTTGTCCTGCTGTTGGCAATTACTCTTCTACATCATGTATGACTCTTGATAACTCACCCCATCAAGCAACTGTATTCTGTGCTGCTCTTGATTTTCCATTTTTGTTACAATTAAGATGCTCAGAGAGCCTCAAGTGTTGGGTTTCTGTGTTTATTTTTCAGTGCTTTGACTATGTTCTGTATGCAGATTTTGGAGGCTGGTGTTTGGGGGATGTCAGGCTACAGCAGCTCCAAAAGAACCACTGGAGCAGGGAGTGTAGTGGGGGGATATTTATAACAAGAAAAGTTCTTTTCCTCAGCATTAAGGGAGAGGATGATGAATTTAGCCAGTGTTTTCTGCAAACACCTGAATAAAGTGAGAGTAAAGCAAGCCCAAGCTTTAGTCACTGTTTCTAATTCTCATCTGGCTGGGTTTGACTCTCAGATGCCACGTCCCAGGGTCAGGATAGAAATATCTGCCCTCTTTATCTTTGGTCTTAATGAGAGATATTCAGTTCCCTTCAGGTGGCCTGCCCACTAAAAGGGCAGCATGATAAAGCAGTGGCTTCAATTGCTGCACAAAGTTAAATACCTCTTTAGATGGAGAGTTTATGTGCAAGGGATTATCCTTCTGGAAAGTGAAGAAGACACAGCAAGGTTCAGTCTATATTCTGGATCACTGGGAGGCCAGATTCTCTGAGAATGAAGGTTTCCAGATCACATCTTCACAGCACTACCATCTCTGATTTATATTGCTGTCATTTCTGGGTGTATACATATATATATATATAAAAATGTATATATTTGTGTGCAGAGGAAGAAAACAGTTGTGCTGGGAAACCAAATCCACCTTTTCCTATTTGTCTACTCTCCTCCTTCTCAACCAACTTGCTTCTTTGTACAAATGCTAATGCTAGCTGAGCTTTAACATGTAGAAAGTGACTTGCCTGCTAGTGGGAATGCATGCTTAGCTAAAATCCCTTCACCACTATCAATCACTGCCTGGTTAATTCTCATTTGTCAAGCAAAGACTGTGCCCCATGTAGGAACTGCTGCTGCCAAGGCCTTTTCCATAAGTCCTCATCTCTCTGAAGCTAATATCTATCTATCTATCTATCTATCTATCTATCTATCTATCTATCTATCATCTACTTGTCTATCATCTATCCATCCATCCATCTCTGGTGGACAGGGAAGCAGTGGAAGGGTGGGGAAAGCCTGGGAGAGGTTTGCTTCTCTTTGCACACAGAGTGAAGCCACTCTAATCTGATTTTCCTGGGAGAGAATTCAGTGATGAATGGTCGTGTGTAATATGCTGAGCCATCACCTCACCCCAGCCATTTATCACTCTGAATGCATGGAGGCAAATGTGATTATTATTTAAATAAACTACAACTGGCCCCTGCTCTGTCCTTTGCGTGGGTAACCTGCAGCCTCCATTCATCTCACAGGAGTTAAACCTCACAATGACTAAGCTGCTCCCTTTCCATTTTCAGTGATGCCAAGGGAGAAGAGGAAAACAGGGGGACTGGAAGGAAAATTATGTCAGTTCATGAGTCATTTATCTCCTGAATTCCTATGCCTTTGATGCACCCGCCACCTCCCGCATCCTTGAAGGTGAGAGCAGCCCTCAGCAGCTCCTGGATGAGAAGGATGAAGAAGAGGGGAGGATGGCAGGGCTGGGCAGCCTGGCAGGCTGTGCTGCAGCTTGTGGAAGTGGTGTGGCCCGTGCTGAGTCACGTTCAGCAGCTCCTGCAGCTCACCACAGGCACAGAGCCAGCGCAGGGTGATGCCCTTCCACAGGCACTTTTCTGCCCAGCTCCACTCTGGAGACTGGCTTGGATGTTTTTTTAATCCCCAGGTGCAGCCAGGCTCAGACCTCCTCTGCTAGCTGCAGATAAAGCTGGCAATTTATGCAGCTGCTGAAGCACAGGTGATTTTTCAAACTCCTTTTCCATGCACTTGGGGACCATCAGCTGATAACTGACTGATAACGTTGCTTTGCCTGCCCAAGAATTTTCCAAGGATCTCAGTTCTGTATCCTGGAACTGGCTAATGCTGAGTTTATATCCTTGAACCCATGGAAAGAAGGTTTAGGAAACAATTTCCTCAGTGTGGAAGTGCTACTGCAGCATCATGAGGTGCAGCTCCAGGTATCAGGGAGGTGCTTTTCCTTCTCCTTAGGCTTGGGAGCAGCGGGTGTTGGGAATATATGCCAAGGGATCACACGTGCTGCAGCCAACCCAGTGGGTTCTGCTGCATCCCACACACCTTTTGTGCCTTGACATAAGCCTGCAAAGATCATCTGAGGTACCTGAATGTCTTCTATAATCGTGGATAACATGAGGGGAGCAAAACCCTGTTTGAAAACCAGCCCAGGGCTTGATTTGCACACCCTGGGTGCTTGGCAGTAACCGCTTGATGGGGAGGATAAATCTGACTTTCTGGGAGAGCAGCTCCTAGGTGTTATTGTCAAGTGCTAAAAAGAATGTCACACAGTGAAAAAGTAAACTCAGGCTGCATGAGCAACTACCCCCAGGCACTGCCCCTTCCTCCAGAGCTGGTCCTGAGCAGATGAAATGCTCTCAGAGGCTCTCTGGACAGCCTGACTTCTTTGGAGCATTGAGACCTACAGCTCCCCTGGGGGTTGGATTTGAAGGTAAGGAGAGTGGCTGAGTGGAATTACCCAGCCCAGCGTGAGTTAAGTGTCTCTTGTGAGCCTCCTGGAGATGAACTCCCAGCTAGTTGTGCTCTCCTCCCTACCTGAACTCCTTTTTCATGGTTCTCAGCACGCCGGGTCCCTCCAGGCGCAGCGTGACGTTCTCCAGGGCTTGTTTCAGAGGGTTGGTGAATTCCACAGTCACAGACATTTCTCTACCAGCCACCATCTCACCTTGGGTCTGCAAGACAAGGACAAGACAACGCTCTGCAAGCTGAGAAGAATAATCCACCCCGTGATGACATCTGTAGGGTTAAATGTGGGAGACTTTCTTGCAGCCTTTCAGGACTTAAAGAAGGTCTATCAGAAAGCTGGGGACAGACTTCTGAGCAGAGCCTGTTGTGAGAGGACAAGGGAGGATGGTTTGAAACTAAAAGGGGAGAGATTTAGACTGCATAGAAGGAATTTTTGATGCTGAGGGTGCTGAGCCCCTGGCCCAGGTTGCCCAGAGAGGTGGTCACTGCCCCATCCCTGGCACCATCCCAGGGGAGGTTGGACCAAGCTCTGAGCACCCTGCTCTAGCTGCAGATGTCCCTGCTCCCTGCAGGGGGGTTGGATGAGATGACCTTGAAATGTCCTTTCCAACCCAAACTAGGTTTGGAAAGACAGATATTGGAAGCAGAGTTTATTTTTGTTGTCTTCCTCCTTTCCAGAACACTCAGTAAACCAAAAAGCTTTTGGTTTGAAAATACCAATAATCTGATCAGACCCTGGTGACATTTCTGCAGCCCATGAAAGGGAGTGGATTATTTTTTTTTTTAACAAACTTCATTGTAGTTTTGACTTACAATTTTTGAAGAGCTTCTTCAGCAGGCTGCAGTCACCACAGAAATTATCATATGGAAACCTGAACGTTGGTTCAAATAATAAATATACAGGGGGGGAAAGGTCTATAAGGGAGATTTATTCCAAAATCTTGAATTTTAAGGGGGCTTTATTCATGTTTATATAAATCTTCCTAAAAAGGTGCTCTGATTGTTTTCTTTTTTCAGTATTAGGGAAAAAGCAGATCCAAAAGGCATCATGCAAAGCATGAAGGAGGCTCAGCACTTTTGAAACTGAGGCAGCTGATCTGGACACTCAGTTATGAACCAGGAACTCTGTACCTCAGCCCTGCCTTTGCCACATGACATAAGGTCCTTGTCCTGTCACAAATATGAAGCTTCTACAGTTTTGCAGGTATCATGCCACCACCTGCAGAAACCCCTGGACCTGCAGGAGGCTGAAAGCATGGTCCCAAAGGGATGCTGCCCATCCTAGTTTGGAGGAACTTTCCATAGCACCTGCAGGAGCTTCCTGAGCAAATTCACCTCAACAGGAGAGTCCTTTGTTCTTCAGCAAGAGGCTTCTGTGCTAGGTTGCTTTAAATAGAACAGACTTGTGAAGTAGTTAAAGACCTGAGTCACTCCAGTGAGTAACCTCTCTTATCCTTTGAGGTTTTCCAGCTTTCTCAGATCTTTTCCCCTCCTTCCTCTGCTAAGATCACTTCAGCTCTCTACTACTGTCAGTCTCAGGCTTTAATGTGCAATATATAACACATCTACACATCCTTGCACACTCCAGCTGCTGCTTCATAAGGCCTGTGTTACACTGAAGCTCTAATATGCACCCCCACACGTGCCCCCCAGTCCCAGAAGTTCATGTGACAGCCTTGTAGGGAGCAGCCCATATGCAAAATAAAATCATAGAATGGTGGCCTTTAAAATCATTATGTCCAACCCTTCCCCCAGCAGGGCCAGGTCCCCACTGCCCCGTGTCCCTCACACCACATCTCCACAGCTTGGAAACCCCTCCAGGGATGGGGACTCCACCACTGCCCTGGGCAGCCTGGCACAGCCCTGGGCAACACTTTTCAGTGAAGACATTTTTTCTCCTGTCCAACCTAAACCTCCCCTGGTGCAAAACTTGAGGCTGCTTCCTCTTGTCCTATTGCTTCTCCTATTGCTTGGGAGAAGAGACTGACCGCACCTCGCTAACAGCCTCCTTCCAGGGAGTTGTTGAGAGGGAGGGGCTCTCCCCTGAGCCTCCTTTCCACCAACCCCAGGTTTCTCAGCCACTCCTCACCAGACTTGTGGCTCTAGCCCCTTCCCCAGCTTTGCTGCACTTCTTTGTATGTGCTCCAGCACCTCAGTGTAATGAGGGGTGCAAAACTAACCACACTATTTGAGGTGAGTCTTCAACTTCCCTCCCCCCCAGCCTTGAGCTACCTTGATCCTCAGGGCTGGGATTTCCAGGACTGTTGCCTTCTGCAGGGCCAGGATCTTCCCTGTTTCATTGATCCGTGCTGTCACAAAGAAGTGAAAGGAGGCTTGGTCCAGCAGCTCACTCAGGTACTCACTTGATTTGATCACAACGTCGAAAGAGCTGGCTGAGAGGAGAAAGAGGAAAGGAAAAAGGTCTCTGAAGCAATCTAATCCCTAATTGCACCTCCCATCAGGGTCAGAACCTCTTACATCAGTGCCTTGGAAAAAAAAAGTAGCCCCCCACCAAAGAAAGAATGATTTTTTTTGTCCCCAAACAATCTTCCTTTCTTCACCTCACCATTCCCCCTCTTATCTTGCCCTCTTGCCTTTCAGGCTGTGAGCTCCCTGGGACAGGAGCTGGGTTGTCACCAGGTCCACGATCACTGCTGAAGGTTTCTTGACAAAATAAGTGAGAAGCAAGACTGGCAATAACTAGACACAGGCCATGACAGCCCAACCCAGCTCTGCGTGTCCCCCTGGACATATTTGTCCTGTCACTTTATTCCTCTTCCTGACAGAGAGATGCCCCCAGGGATGCCACCAGAGCAGCCACGGGTGGGCTGTGAGCCCATTCAGGCTACCTGGGAGACTTCCCTGCTCGCCAGGACACGTCTGGGCATCTGTCTTTGTCCTGCACTGGACCTGCTTGCAATATTCAGCAAGAAGGTCCTCCTGTCACCAGCCATGCCCTCCTGAGAGCTTTCACGTGCTCCCTGCCAATAATTATTGGAAGGAACAAGTCCCCTTAGGCTAGAGGGTTGAGATGTAGGGAATAATTAATTTGAACCATATTGAACTGCAATTCCCAGGCTAACAACGGGGTGAGGATGTGCTGCAGAGAAGCAGACCTGCTCTAACAAAGTGACCAGGCAGAATATATAGACCTGGAGCTCCTGCCTCTCTAAACATTCATTATAACCCTAGTAAACACATCAAGATCTCCCATCTGTTAACTCTGATTATTGCTGCTATCCATTATTTGTATTGTGTCTGTGACACACGCTGTCCACGCTGAGATAATTGAACTCACTTGGCTAAGTGACATTCACCCCTCTGCCACTCTTTTGATCCTCTCACATCAAACCCAGTTCCTTGATTTGGTTTCAAAGCTATTCCCTTGGTGCCCACCTGACCTGGATTTACCAGGCCAGCCTTAAATCCACTTGATGTGCTCCCTCTTCCTTCCTCCCTCCTTCTTACTCTCTATCTCCTGTAAGAGAATTTTCCACAATGCCCCAACCTGTATTTCTCATTTTTTTTAAAGTAAATGATTAAATTACTTAAAATTGAAGAGAAATTACTTTAGAGTGAAACAAAAGGCAGCTTTCCAGTTTAAATTTAATTAAAAAAATTAATAATAGGGTTTTTTTTATGCTCAGTTTCCAGTGCCACTTCTCACACCTGGGAAAGCCAAGGGAGACACAACACGGAGCTGCCTTACAGCCTTTCCAAAAAAGAAAACTAAATATAACCCAGGAGATGTGAGAGCACCTTTGAAGGCACTAGAAGGTTTAAACTATTCAAATCCTCAAAGATGTTTTCAACCCACACAATTCCTTTAATCATTATTCTGGAAAATCACGCAGTGGCTTCTTGTTTGAAAACTGAGTTGGATTCATCCTCGCAGCAGCACGGGCTGGAAAAATGCATTTGACACTTTTTTATTGTAGGTTTTTTTGTTACTTCCATGGATATAAAGATAGACACTTCTGAATGAAGCCTACAGCTTCTGCCTGGTTGCCTGGGAAGGTGCCTTCCCATCACCCCCCTGATATTACTCTCACGTGGTTGCAAAGGATGCTGTTGCCTCCCTTCACACCACCCATCTGCTCAGCATCTACCCCAAACCTGGTTCCACCTGCCCTCCTTTCCAAGGCAAGGGCAGAAGAATCCATGCTCAGGTCTTGTCTATCACCTTCAGAGATGGTGGAACCCGTGGAGGTTTTGTGTCCTGTTGTGGGACAAAGCACTCCACGAGTTGATGAGTGTAGCTCAGACACAAGGTGATTTCCACCTTGAAAGGTGATGATATCTTGAAACCTGTTTTCTGGTGGGTTTTTTTTGTACTTTTGCTACACATGCAAAAAAAAATCCACCTTCTGTTCTCTCAGGTGTCTCTCCCTAGTCCATGTTCTCTCAGGTGTCTCTCCCTAGTCCATGTTCACACCATCAGTCAATTCAGAGTCTCCAGCACGGTTTCAAGAAGCTTTTTGCAACCCATTTACTTAGAAAAAAAAAGAATTATGAGGCTCAGTGATGCTTAAACATCTATTCATTTGATTTCTTGCACAGAGGAGCTAGATGGGCCTCCAAGCTGTATTTTAGGTAATAACACCTCACACAGACCTTGGATGCAAGAAGTCCTGGAACCAAGCACAAATCCCAGCCAGAAAGTCAACCAGGTGTTTGCACACCTCCTACAAAACATTGAATCTTCCCCCACCAAAGAAGTGACACAGAATTCAGACCGTGGAACAGAAATTGAGTTTTCACTGTAGAACCAGGTGTTTGCACATCTCCTACAAAACGTTGAATCTTCCCCCATCAAAGAAGTGACACAGAATTCAGACTGTGGAACAGAAATTGAGTTTTCACTGTACCTAGCCACATCTCTGAAAGTTTTGGAGTATTTCAGATCAAATATTCAGTGGCTGATGCAAGCCACGATAAACCCTCACGCTGTGTTGTGACAGGCAGTGTTGGAACACCCCAGTCCCCATTTCCAGACCCCCAAGAAGGTGTTGGGGAGTCAGAAAGAACCAGCAAGCAGCTGTCAGGGCTTTGTTATAGACAGGAGATAGAGTTTTTATTGACTTTCACCTCTAGATCCCTATAAGCAGACTCCTACTTCATGGAGATGAATCAGCTCCAAATAAAAACGTGCAACCAGCCTGCTCCATAGTGCTTTGGGGTGCAGCAGCTCCTCAACACTCACTGTTTTCCAAATGGGGCTGCCAGGAACAGCTTTTCTCCTGAGAAAAGGGAGGCAGGATCTCCCCACTACAGTCCAGAGGAAAAGCAGATTCTGTGGCTGTGAAGATAACTCACCTTTGGGATACCACCCAACTGGCAACCCCTCCTCCTCCCTAGTGGCACCTTCTAGTTACACATCATTTGAGATCACTCAGTAAATATATATATCAATAAATACAAAATCCTGAACCAGCCAGTCCTCCAAAGCCAGGGGAGCAACAGAACCCACTCAGAGCTTGTCAGCTTCTACCAAGACAAGATACTCAGCTTTATGTCCAGGTAAACGACACCTTGGAGAACCAGAACTTCTCCTTCACTTGCTGAGATACCCCTAGGAGATTAAAGGCATGAAAAACAACACCTGGCAGCTTAATACCTGCACTCCTTTGCTTTCTTTTGTACTAATATACCCAACAGAGCCTCCTACCCCAATGCTACTAGAACTCTACCCATGGGAAGAGACGTTGGTGACGGTCAATGATACAGAGTTAAAAAAAAACCCCAACAGGTCTGCAAACAACTCTGAAGGTCTTACATGAAGAGGGCTCCAGTTTTGCACTGAAGGAGTGTTTCTTGAACTCCTTTTTGGTGACTCCTGTGTAGAACACAGTGTTGCCTGAGAGGTAGGTGGTCGCCGTGTAGTAGTTGCGGCTCCTGTTCCTGAAGGTTATGGTGACTTTGAAGTCACTGCCCAGGATTGCTTTTTGGGCCTGGAACTCCATGTCCACGTCCTTTTGGGGCTGATAAGTGGTGTCCTGGGGCATTTGCTTCTTGACACCATACATCAGAGCAGTTTCCAGAGCCAGCCTTTCCTCTGCTGAGCCTAGAGAGAAGCAAAAATCAGATTTAGGAAAGAAAGAGGGATGCTCCATCAGCCCATTCACTGACTGCAGGGTGCATCCTGCCAGGACCTGCCAGAAAGCTTGGGAGGGACTATTCACAAGGGTTTGGAGTGACAGGATGAGGGGAGATGGCTTTAAGCTAGAAAAGGGCAGATTTAGGTTAGACGTGAGGAATAAGTTCTTCGGTATGAGGGTGACAGATCCCTGTAATGCCCAGAGAGGTGGTGGAGGCCCCATCCCTGGGGACATTCAAGATCAGGCTGGATGAAGCTTTGAGTAGGTTGATTTAGCTGGAGATGTCCCTGCTTATGGCAGGGGAGTTGGACTAGGTGACCTTTGGAGGTCCCTTCCAGCCCAGACATTCTATGATTCTATGATCTTCCATAGTTTGTGGTAGCTGAAATGAATGGATGAGGACAACGAAACTTCCTGTGGCAAAGTTAATATTAGGAGAACTTCACTGCTTCCAAGGGAGCTGGTGTTAAAGATTCAGGCTGGATCAGATAAATTGATGGAGCTTCACTGACACAAGTAGAGCTATGCTGATTTACTCTGTGCAGACATCTGGCCTGAGCAGAGATGTCTACACAACTGTACAGGAAGCCTTGACTTGCTTTGAATGCTTTGAGTTGCTCCATGACTACCCTTTTTTTTCCACTACAGCTCCCTCAGTCCAAAGCATTTCTGAGTAGCAAAGTTTGGGCTCTCATCAAGACATCTCCAGTGTTTCTGGAGTGGAGTCAAAGAGCTCCAGAGGACACCTTGGCAGCTTTTCACGAAGCTCCCTCAGTGTCACAGGTTTGTCAATCCACCATCCAAGACGTGACTGGGGGAAATGCACGTCGGTGTGGGTCCCACCCCATTTCAAGTCACCTTCTTGGAACTTGTAATCCTCAGTAATCTCCATCATTCCATCCCCTCCAACTTCTTTGGTCACAATCAGCCGCCCGACATGGGTCGTGTCAATGTTTTCTATGGTTTGGGTTCCATTTTTCTCCCTTCTTATGTAAACAATGTCACCATTCACCTATAAAATTAAATGGAAAAGGTGGAAGTAGAGGGGAAGGGAATCCAATCTGCCCTCAAAACAATGACACATTGACTTGGAAGTCCCACTAATTACTTGCCTCGATGTCCCGTGTTTAAAATTAGTCATATGCTAAAATAAAGCTTGCCTATCAAAATATAATGATGAGATGTTTTTTTTTCTTTGATGTGGAATATACAGGAAGTAACTTCTCAATCCCCAGATTGCAGTGGAGCCCTGTCTTCTGCCTCACCTATGGTCCCACTGATGCACTCAGGGCACTAAAGGTTTGCAGCTATGTACCTCAGCATAGACAAAAGGAGCATCAAACTGGAAGCAAACGTGACCATGTTTGATGGCTTGAACTGAGGCTGGGCCACACCTGTACATACCTATGGGGAGAAGAGAGAGAAAATGAGAGAAGAAATTAATTTAAAAGCATATCAAAAGGCTGTATTTTCTCAGAGAAGAAGATTTCTCAGGGTTTGGTGCACTCTTTTAATAGTTTACTAAAACTCCTAAGAAGTGTGAAGCTTAATTTCTGTTATTTGCCCTCAAAACAACACAGACTCAAGACTGAAACAACTTAATTGTTCAGGATCTTAAAGACACCATAAAGTCTCAAGTGCCTGAAATACAGTTACAGGCAGTTTTGGTTAAAGCAGATAATTTTGGGAGGGCCCAGTTATATCACAGACTGAGAAAGAGCTCACTGCAAATTTGTTAAGAGTTTTTAAGAACTGGAAAATTCAGGCTGGGGAAGGAACAGCAGTGAGAAAAATCACTTCTCTCCTGCCTAAAGCCTGCTCAGGAAGTTTAGGAAGGACTGCAGACATAAAATGAAGGAGAATTAATTTGATCAGGCTCCTGTATAGATTCTATAAAATTTTAGAAGCCATCTTCTGGTGCCATTGGCTCAGCAATCATCAGCTCGTTGTTTGCCACAGGCATCAGAAAGAGATCTAAGGAGGACTTGAAATGATATTACCATCACTGGTTTCTTGAGGTGTCCCATCAACAACCTGCCATCCTCCAAAACCAACAGGAAGATCAGGTCTGGTCATCCAGGCTTCATTCCAGCAGTGATAATTCCTTCAAGAAGAGATGGGACCAGAACATTAAATTCTTGGAAAGAAGTACAGAGACCAAAACAAACCTGTGTATTTATGTCCTGCCACCACTTCAATAACAACATTTGCCAACTGAAGGTTGGAAAAAGTTCTTGTTCTGCTGTTTGGAGAATAGATTTTTAGGTCTAAAAGCTTGGTGCCCATCTTTTAAAACCTGAAGGTCACAATCCTTCATTGAAGTTTCTTGACTGCAAGTTGAAGAAGCTTTTTGATTCTTCTAATATGTTCTGGATGTAAATGTCTCAGCCTAGTGCTTGGAGGCTGTGAGGGTATATGAAGAGCTACACAAACTCAATCCCTTCCCAGCCAGACACCTCCTCTTTAGACTGCCTGCTAAAGCAAGCTTGGAATCTTCTTCAAGCCATTAAAGTGTGGTCTGCTTTAAAAATTGCTTTAAAAGCTTATTAAACTGAATCTTTGATGCCTCTCCTGAAGAAATTTTAGGATTAACCCCATAATGTACAGTGTGTAGCTTTGCTTTCATGGCTCAAAACAAACGTGCTTAGCTGCTTTCCACGCTGGCTGAGAAGAAGACCCTGCACATAGGCTTTAGAAGACCATCCTCATTGTGGATTCTTTATGAGGTTGTCCAAGGGTGCCATGCCAATGAGGAGGTCAGTTCTACAACACACAGCTTTCCATTAAACCCCCCCTAGTTTTGCCAAGTCTTGCTTTTAGGATGGGAGGTGAAAGGTGAATATCTGAGCATGGTTCAACCTGGGTGCTCAGGGTTGAAGTGCCTTCACTTGGCTGGATGCTCAAGAAAACTAAAAAAAACACTACAGCACCATCACAGTCTGCCCAGAATGCTTCAAAGATGAGCAGAAAAGAGAGATCTTGTACCTCCCTGTAGTGCTGCTGGCACTCAAGGGAGAGCACAAGCAAGAAAATAAGACAGCCCAGGAAGAGGCTCTTGCAGTAAAGCCAGCAAAGTGTTGGAATTCCTTTACTGCAAAAAAAAAAGAGAAAGAAACAGTAGAAAAAAGGGCAATTTCTCTTGCAAATGATACATATCCTAGAGCAGATATGAATAAAATTACATCTGTGTAGCTGCTGATACAGCCCCTAGTACACGCAACGATATTAGCAACCAAAATGGGGATTGTTAAACTCTGACCATTTCATTAATAATAGGTGAAAAACAGCCATGAAGCCGAGTTGGAAGGATCTGAGGCTTGTCTAACAAGACATTTCAAAGTGGAAATGAAAGCTTGGATCAGGGTAAAACTTGTCAGTTAGGAGAGTTAATGAAGCAGCACTACAGAAAAAAGGAATTATTCAAGGAAAATGCCGCACGCTCAGAGAATTTTTGATGCTGCTGAGAGGAGTCAGTGCTGAATCATGCTCTGCTGAGGGCTACCAGAGAATTGGGACACGCTTTGTGGTAGGTGGGTTTGTGAAAAGTGTTCTGGCAATGTGTGAGAGAGATAATCCCTGCCCTGGAGCCTTCCCTCGTTCACTTTGAACCAGACTCAGAGGTGTCGCTGGCTTTGTGCGCTGCAAAAGAAGAACCTGAAGAGCAGGCAGGGGGGAAGGATGAGGAAATAAGAGGGGGATGATAGCATGGGAAAGAGGGAATGTAGCTTTTTCTGTATTTTTGTCTTTATTAATCCTAGGGGAGAGGACTTTTCTTACTGGTGTAGTGTTGGGCTCAACAGGATGGCAACTTCCTCAGCTCTGCTGCCGTGCAAAGAGCAAACACACTTAAGGATGCTGAGTGTGAATGGACAGAAGGGCATCACTTGTAAAGCACATGAGCATGAAGGAAAGGAGGATGAGGGGAACATCACCTCTCTGAAACCCAGCAGAACCTTCTCTCTGGTGGAAGTGAGCACAGATGAGTTGCTGGCTCCCCAGCCATCCTTTGTGCAACTGATTCTGTAGTCCTTGTATTCTACAGCAAGCCCGAGTCATTAAAGAAAGCAAGAATGGCTGCCCAGATCAATGTAGTGACCATTAAATATTTACAGAGATAATTACAAATAGACTAAACAAAGCGATGGGGAAATTAATAAAAGATGACCAGGTGGGTTTTATGCCTGGAAGACAATTTAAGAAGGGTACTTCATATTGCTTATGAGACAGGCACACGCTGGAAACAGCTGCTGCCCTTTCATTAGCTGGTCAGCTCAGGCACTGAGGTCGAGGAAGGCAGTGATAATATTGAGAAATTAGAGAAAAAAATGAGCTGGAAGTGAGTGGGAGTCTCAGGAGGGTTTTCTCCACAAGCCTGGACATGGATGAACCCATCCCAGGGCTAGGTGACTTCAAGTGAGTCTCTGCTGAGGTACTGAGGTTGGGCTGCTTGGACCTCACAGTAGAAGTGAGTCTTGATTCCCATCCAAGAGAAATATTCTTTAAGTGTCTTTACATCATCATTAAGAAAGACAAGGAGAACAAAGTAAGGGGACAGAGACAGTACTGATGGCCCCAAATCCGGCCAGATTTATAAAAATAACTTTTTGCAAAGTCTGTGTAATTTTGTAGATGTGTTTTGTTGTTGTTGTCGTCGTTTCCTATCTTGAGGGAGAAGATGATCTTTAATAAAAATAGATAAATGTCAGATAACATTCACAGGGAGCCCCACGCTCAGAGATTGATTGGACTAAAAATCCTGGCTCCAAGTATCCCTGAAGTCTGAGAGTATTTAAAACCTGAAGACAGCTCAGCTCCAGCAGTACAAGGCAATAGAAATGATATATTAATAAAGAAAAAGAGCTTTGCTTCCACTTTTTTTTCAGGGGATTATAAATAAAAGTGAGAAATACATTTAAAAAATCATTATAAATACCTTGAGCTCGTCCTCTAAAAAAAAAAAAGAAATAAAAGAGACATTAAAAATAAAATCAAGGTTAAGACACAAGCCATTTAAAGTCAACATGAGGGCTACCATGGAGTGTTACAGAGCAACGAGGAGAAAGGACACAGAGGATAAATGAAAAGAGGTGTGTAAGATATTAAGTCATGCCCAAAGGGTTATGTGCACCATGTACTAATAAATGCACCAGGGGGATAAAAGGATGAACAAGGCAGTTCACAAAGCAATGAAGCCAAAGAAAAGCAAACGTGGGGTGGGAGGATGAATGCTCGTGTGAGGTGGTAAATAGATTTCAGTGGACCAAAGGTGATTTTGGATGATCTGGCCCTGTCCCAAAAGAATGGGAAAAAAACCAAACCAGGACTGAAGAAGTCTTGGGAAACAGCTGGGAAAAGGAGAGGTTGGGAAGGAAAAGGAAATGTCAAAAGTGGCTGAGAGGTTTCATAGGTTGGGTTAGGAGAGGGGGAGAAGTTTGGTGCTACAGAAAACCAGAAGGGATGGCTGATACACCAAGGGCTGGCAACAAGGAGAGGCTCAGAAAGCTGGGACTGTCCAGCCTGCAGGTGGGAAGGCTCAGTAGGACCTTATCCATGTGTATAAATGCTTGGATGGGGAGCTGGGGGAGGAAGACAGAGCCAGACTTTTCTCAGCAACCCCCAACAGCAGGACAAGCAGCAATGGGCACCAATGAAACAGTGGAAATTCTGTCTGAACATCAGGAAACACTTGTTTTACTGGGGGGATGGATGGTTGAGCACCAGCACAAGTTTTCCAGAGAGGTTGTGGACTGTCCACCCTTAAACATGTTCAAAACCCAACTGGACACAGCCCTGTGCAACCTGTTGTAACAGCCCCTGCTCTGAGCAAGGTGGTGGGATGACTTCCAGGGGTCCCTTCCAGTCTCTTCCTTCTGTGAGGCTGTGATCCAAGCTTCAGATGTAAATGAACCTCATTGTTTTCCTTAGATTCCCTCTTGGTACCAGATTGTGGACATCACCCTACGGGAGCTTACAGCAACAGGCTCAGTCCTTTCTTCCACCACAGAATGAGTTTATTATAATATTCATATAAAAACTCCCAGAGATGAAGCTACTAATGAAAGATGCTGCTGAGCAGCTCTGCTGATGAGTTGAAGGCATCGCTGACACAAATCAGGTCTATTAACACTGAATAGGACAAATATCTCCTGAATATAGGAAGGTAGAGGTCACATTGACTGCTTCACTCTAAGGAGGAGAGGCTCGAGGGCCAACAACCCACACATAATTTCTATGGAACAGGGCATATAATCAATAAAAGCTACACTTCTGTCAGACAGGAGACAGGAAGGCTTTGAGAAACAAGTTAGAGGGCTGTCTTCTCCAGAAAGAATACGTAGACTCCACTTCTTGTTCCTAGCAAGTTTTCTTTTTATAGGTCTGGTGATAGGAGTCTGGTAGGTTGTGTGGTACTTTGGCTTGTTTTCTTTTTTTCTGCTGAACTGGAGTTATTTTGGAAAGTATTTATTTGTGACAGGGACAGCACGTACACAAGGTAACACCAGGCCACGAATATGGGAGCTGGGTGGAAGCAGAACAAGCAGGATGTTTTTCCATAGCTATTGAGCCTGGCTCCAGACTGATGGAAGTGCCCATTCGACCTCTTTCCATTTTTAGAAATCTTATGTGGCCCTAAGGAGCACAAACTCATTCCAGTTCTCCTCCAGCGTGCTTGAATGTACACTCTATGGTAACATTAGCAGCAGAATCATAGAATAGATGTGGTTGGAAGGAACTTTGAACATCATTGAGTCCAACCATTAACCCAGCATTGCCAGATCACCATTAACCCATGTCCCTCAGCACCACATCTCCACAGCTTTTAGATACCTCCAGGGAAGGGGACTCCACCACTGCCCTGGGCAGCCAAGGACATGCCTGGACAACCCTTGTGGGGAAGAAATCTTTCCCAATCTCCAACCTAAACCTCCCTTGGCACAACTTGAGGCTGTTTCCACTTGTCCTACCATGGGATCCCCTAGAGTTTGTCTCTTTACATGAGAAGCCCTTTGTATTAGTCAGCCAACTAACAACCCTTTCATTCTGTTTTACATAAGCTGTCAGTGTTCTTTAATGCACAGAGAATGAAATAAACCACAGGCATGGCTGTCGTGGCCCTTAGGACTTATCTAGTTGACACTTTAAAGGTTCTCTTGCCAGCAGAACTCACCAGACAGAGTCCTTTGTAAGTTTGGTGTCCACTTGTCCTTCATCATCCAGAAAGAAGTCCAGCTGTAAATTGGCATTGTTGTCATGGGCAGAAGAATAGGTGGTAACAAGCCTGGCAGGTATCCCCAAGCACCTCAGAACTGTGGCAGAGAGAAAAGTGATGAGAAGGAGAAATATATAAGGACTGTGCTCATGGATGACAGGATGGGGGGAGAGAAGTTATTAACAGCTAGAATAAAATGGGAAATAAACTAGGATAAAATTATCCCCAAATAATTCCTCACATCTCTTTTTATACAACATACAGTAAATATTTTATTTGTTCCCCAAATGGTGAGCATTCAATATAGTCAATGATACAGTGGTTATAATCTAATTACCAATATAATCTGATTAATAATATAATAATGGATAATAATGTAATGAAATAGAATATTCTTATTCTTAATAATAATGTAATCTTAATGTAATATAATCTGATTACCAATAGTTTTAGAACAGTCTTGCTCAGTGACCTCACTGGAGCTTTTCAGGGCAAATCTGGGTGCAATGGGTCAACTGCATGACCAAATGTGGTATAAAGAAAAATAAGTCCTAAGAAATGCAAAATAAATGAAGTCTCCCAGAATTAGCAACCCAGGAGTATTGTGAGACTGTGATAAAGAGAAATTTAATGGAAAAATCTCTCATTTTGGTTGATTCAGAGCTTTCCTGGTTGACATCTCCCATCAGGATGGGGTCTACCCAAAAGGATTGGGGAAATATAAAAGCCCCTACCCCTGAATCTCACTCAGATCACCACAATGCAGCACTGATGACTTTTGTCCCCATTTGATAAGTGCTAAATTTGGGAAATAGCAGTGGAAACACTACATCTGTGTCTGAAGTGCAGTAGAGCATCATTAGGCTTCTGTGGTTGTGGTGCATCCTGGCTGATAAATTAGGCACAGAGCACAGCCCAGAGGGAAGAGTGGGGCTGCAGGGTGACAACATCCTCCCAGCTTCTCCAGATGAAATATTTTATCTCTCAGCCAAAGAAAAAGCTCCTGTTTTCCAATTTAGGAGCCAACGTGGTTCTGCAGAAAGCAAAGTTGGTTTGATTATTTTTTTGGTGGGTGGGTTTTTGCAGTTTTTGCCTTTTTTTTTCTTTTAAAGAGGAAACATCTTTATTAAAACCCCTATTTGAAAACAGTTCTGATGCTGCACTCTTGAACAGCCCTTGCTGCTGGGTTTTGTATATTCATGAGTGTCACTCCTGTGACTCCCAATAAAGTGCAAGGCTGCTGCACATTCATCCCAACTTCCTGGATGACAAATTACTTGGATGCAGCCAATACCATAGGTACCTATTGATTCAACTTAATTCAAGTGTCCTCCCAGGCTTCCAGCACGTGGAGCCATCAGGGCTCGTTGAAAATAATTTGTCTGACAATTTCAAGATTAATGAGCATTGCTCAGAATGTTTTAGCATTTTTTAAGGGGTGACTATCCAGGGTGTACAATACACTAACCTTGGAGAGCTGGACTGGTCACGATGATAAAATATTGGCAGCTAAGACTCCAAATCAGCTCAAAAGGAGCCTTTTAGCTGCACAAGGCTGTTTGGACCTCTGCTGTCCTCTCCCTGCAGTGGTCAGCAGCTGGATGTGTCAGAGCAGCCACTGGACAACGGTTTCATTTCGTACCACTCAACAAAGTTTCGACTTCAGCAATCCTCGCAGCAGTTCAAGGTGCCAGGTTTCTGACTGGAGTAACTTAGTCAGCAAACCGAGCCTGGTTTTGCCCCAGATAAAGATGTTTCTCCATCGAACACAGCGAGCTCCAGGGCTCTGCTGCATCGCCCCAGTTTCACAGGGGCCTGAAGGCAAAATGTTGCGTAGCGGTGATTCGGGGCCAGGTTGGGGGAAGGTGGAAGAAATGGGGGTGTGGCTGGCTGTGGTCTAGAGAAATCCAGATGAGGCAAGGGGCAGAGAAGACCAAGTGGCTTCTGGAAGCCACTGTGATGTATCGCATCCATAGGAAATATTTGCAAGAGGCTTTTCAAACCCATTGTGTTGTGCAGAGGCTGAGGAACATCCAGTACAGACCATGAGACCTCAGCCAGTGGGGGAAGTGGACAACTCTCAGGTCCTTTGGATCACAGAATCATAGAATGGGTTGGAAGGGACTTTTAAAGGTCATCAAGTCCAACCTTCCTGCTCACTAGCAGTGACACCTTCAACTAGATCAGGATACTCAGAGCCCTGTCCAACCTGACCTGGAATATTTCCAGGGGTGGATAGGGGTGATTGCTCATTATTCCAGGAATAAGGTTTAGAATTGAGCTGGCAGTGCTGGGTTAAGGGTTGGACTTGATGATCTCAAAGGTCTTTTCCAACCAAAACAATTCTATGACTCTACATATCCCCTGCTGGGTAATAGTTCCATGCAACATGTCTAGATAACAAGCCCCCTGCTCATCTCAGATGTCTGGACAGAAATGTGGACTGTGCCAAAAGCCTCATTTTCCAGCTCCCAAATTTACCCTCGTGAGTCCCTGAACACATTTTACTGAACCAATAAATAGTTAACAGCTTTGTGTGGCAGAGCAGCCAAGCTGCAGGAGATACTATTGAGAGACCACCTATTTTGGCCATGTATTTTTGAGTCTCTCTACTATTTACTCCTGCACACCACAGAACCAGGAAGTGTTTTAGCTGGTTTAACTTAGAAGCTCTCTCTGTTCTGTAAGAATCAGCGTGGAGCTTTTCACCCCAATACCTACATGTGTTGAAGACACCAGCGAAGACCCAACATTGGCCGTATCTCACAGGTTGTCTAGAACTGTAATACTCCAAGAGAATGTCCACACTTCCTGTCCAGGCTGAAGGTGCAACACCATAAGTGTAGGTATTGTCCCAGGAGCCAGCAACCACACCATCATCATCCCTGGAGTTGATCTGAAAGCAGAGGGAACGAGCCTTAGGGATGGGAGAGACTCAATAATGAAGATCTTTTTAACCCATCAGAAAACAATAGGGTGGGAGAGGCTGAATATAGCCAAGAAGACAGAAATCTTTAATTGTGAAGGTAGGAGATGAACAGAACAACCCTGCTAAGGGCCATAGATTTCCCATCATGGCACAATTTTGGATGAAGGTCAGACACTTACAATACTAGTGAAATTAATGAGTATCCACGTTGCCAGTTTAATGAATTTTAATGTTAATGTGTACTGCTATGTGTTTTTAATAAGCATGAGCAGTTATACACTCCTAAACAAGCTCCAGAAATACCAAGCTGGATTCTTTCCTAACATTCCTCTTTTTCTGTCCATATCAGCCCAGAGATTTGACTAAAATCTCTCCTGATTCACAGCAGGTTGAGAGGAGAACCAGCCCACTGTTATTTTTAGAGTAGAACCTAATTTCTCTGGTCCAGCAGACACGAAAACAAGGAGGAATTTGCTGTGTAAGTTTTCCCCTGGTAAGATGATCCAAAGCAAGGAGTTTTGCTGACTAATAGCTATCCTGATAGGCATTAACGAGCTATACATCTCCTCACTGCCATCTGAACCAAACCAGTTGAGGCTCTGCAAAAAGCTCATTTGCTCCGTACCTTTTAATTATGCTAATGTGGAACAGCTCCACGCCAGCCAAATAAATCACCATTCTCATTTTAAATGCTTTTGGCTGGATTAAGTCCTGGTTTATAATTAGAAAATCGACTTGCTGTGAACCCTAGGACTGGATCAAGATGAGAATTCAGAGTCATAACCAAAGGGTTAAGGGGTTGTGCCCAGCTCACTCTTGTGGGAGACGTGCCAAGGAAAGAGGCACTTCAAGGACAGGGCAGTGGGTTGGTCTCCAGGCTCTCCTTTGGCTGTGAGGAGCAGAAGAAGGGGGCAACTCCACCTGCTCTGCAATGTCAGGAGGCCTCAGAAGGATCCCAGCATGGGAGCACCTCCTCAGGAGAGCTCAGCTCTACCACCTTCCAATTTGAGCAAGAACAAGGGTAAGGAACACACGTGGGATTTCAGCAGCTCTTGGCCACTTCTTCCTGAGGTCTAGACTTCAGATGGCCAAAACTTCTACCCAACTATGGCCTAATCTTGTGGATTAGACCTAAAGTCCGTTGATTCCTAGATTTCCAATGGCAAACTTCTCCATCTCCCTAAATGATTGAATGGCTCAAAACCTAAGTAATATCCCAGCCCATTTTGGGTCCATAAACTTGTTTTATTCTCTTCTTAAGGTTTCCACAGTCCTTGCATGAGGGACACCACACCTACTAGCCCAGTGATGAAAGAACCACATTCAGTGCTTACTTCTATCTAGAAGTCTAAAGCCATGTCTGGGGTGAAAGAACTAATCAAAAGGTTAAAAGAGGAAGAGAAGTGGGGATGTTCCCAGTACATTTTGCTGAAGCTATTCTAATGAACATGATGCCATGAAAGATGCTCAGAATGTGGCACTGAGAGGCTGAAGATCCCATTTCAATGTCACCTAAGACAAAGAGCTCATTCTCTTAAAGCTTGGGCAGATGGTGCAACAAGAGGGTTAAAGGCTCATCCATCTCCAGCAGCCCATGTTTTGTGGACAGTCTACTTTAGTAGCTGAGTTGGGAGAATATCTAATGCCACTGGCTCAATGACCAGAGTGGGAATCAGAAGTCATCATTTTAGACCTCTATAAGGCAGAGGAGAGGACTCAGCCTCTGCCTTCCACACCCTCAATGAGTCTTCCACCTTGAACCTTAGGGATGGGACTGCTCTTGCACCCCCAGCATGACTCCTGGTGCCTAGCAGCTGGAAAGGAAGGAGTTATGGAAAGACTTCTCCTTATTCTTTGCTTCTGGTTGGTTTAGGTACTTCCACCCCAAATGTGGTAAGTTTTGTGGACCTCATGTTTAAGAAGACAGCTCTCACAGTGTTTTCTTCTGGGGCCAAGGTAGCACACATAAATATTCTCAACCTGACTAGGCCCTTTGGGGTTTACACATCAGACAGAGCAACACCCAGTGTCTTATGATGAGCCAACGTATTTCATCTTCAGTGGAACAAAATAAAACCCCAGAGATCAGAATGGACAATTGACCTGGCACCTGCTGGAGTGAGCACGCTGGGGCATGAGTTAAACCAGCCTGGCTTTGATTGATGGGTTGTTTCTGACACATATTAAGCATCCATTACATACCACTGCAGAGGCAACACGGCAGATTTTGATGGGATTTCCACGCCCAGAGAGCTCCAGCTCTGCCTTGTCCATCAGGAACAGACAGGCATCCAGAATGTTTTCTTCAAACTAGATAAAAGAAAATAAAAGGGGAAGCAGAGGGGAAACTGAGTCACTTTTTATTCTGGAAAGCAAAGTTATTTCTCATTGTTGTCATAATTGCTGACCAGCTTCTAAGTTAGTTGGCCAAGTCAAAGTTGTGTGTTTAAAAGTTCAAGTTCTCTCCTCGAATAATTGCCCATGTAGAGCAAAAAAAATATATAAGAGGCTGTGAGGGAAAAGAAAGTGTAATTTTCAATTCAATCTCAGTCCAGTTTCCAGAAGGTTGAAATGACAACACAGCCTTTCTGACAGGACATAAAATTTTAAGGGCTAACAAGTATATAATAGGAAGATATTATAATAATAACTACAAGAAGCAAGTCTGCTGGTGAAGGACTTCATGTCCTTCAGATTCCAGACCTGTTCAGGTCAGGACTTCCCTGACACAGCCAATGCAATGTTGGGAAGCTGAACAATAATGGGTTTGCCCAAGTTAATTTGAAGACACATTTTTAAATTATTTTAAGATCTGCTTTAAATTGGCAAGCCAAAAGCTGATGATAGAGATTAATCCTGCTCTACCCATCTTAGATATCAAAAATACCAAGTGACCTAGAGTAGTCTTTTACAAAAATAGAGTGAAAACCTGCAGTTTCTTCCATCCAGCATGAACAAGCAGAAGAATGAATTGAGGGCAGAGGTGCCTAAATAGACCAGAAACCATTTGTCACAGAAGTTGCCCTGCAATGTATTTCATTTTCTTGAAGAGAAACTGCACAGCAAAGGAAAACACGTCTGTCCCCTGGAAAGTGGTAGGAGACAGGGAAATGGAAATTAAGGAAAGGAAACTTTAATAAAACACATTTCTTGCAGACACAGAATCTTCTCTGGACAATCAAGGCTCTGAAAGAAACTCCACGGAGCTCGTCCTGGGTTAGGTTTTATGTTCTTTCATCCTTAATAATTTGATTCATGCTAATTTGATTTTTGCTCTCGTGCTGCTGCTAGCACTGGATTCATTTTGTGGCTCTCTCCAGCCTGGCCCAGGGCTCCTTGGAAGATAAGGGTGATCTGAGTTGTGCCTCCTGAAGGAAGTGAGCAATGCCCCAGACCAAGCTGCTGCTTTGGCTGCACAGGGAGAGGCAGAGGAGGAGGAGGAGGAGGTGTGAGGCCAGAGAGCTGGAAAGCAAGCCACAAAGGGTCAAGACTGCTGCTGATGCTGCAGGGGAGGTGGGAGGGAGGGAGGTGACATCCCAGGTGACAGCCAAGCTGTGGCATAAGCCAAGAAAGCTGAGGCACCATCACGTTTCACCAACTTCAGCCATTTCCTCCTTTTTTTCCCCAAGGAGAACCCTCAAAATAAACCATGTGAACCCTGAGCCCTCACAGCCACCCTTCCTACTTCAAGTTCTCCTTTCTTCTGCTCTGGCCCCATGGTTTATCATTTTCACCAGGATCAAAACCTGACTTGAAGTCATCAGCAGTGCTTAAGACTTGGCTTAAATCAATAAGAAGTTTACCCTGAAAATTAAATCTTTCTCAGCTACAGTTTATGAGGGGCTGTCAATCTTGCCAGCCTATAGAGAGAGAATAACGAGGAGAGGAATTGCTGTCAGGGTTGTTGCCTTCCACCTTAGCATTTACAAAATGACATGAATGCTTGTGAAATAATTGGATTAAGAGGAGAAGAGGTAGGACAAGCTGTAAAGTCTAGCTGCCTTTCACTGTTGCAGTAGTGTAGGATGCAGAACAGCTTTAACTCTAAAGCCAGTTTTGTCCTTCTTCACCATCCAGGGATTTAAAAACATGAAATCAAACTAAATCAGTTTCCTGCTCTCACTCCTGGTGTGAACTCTAGTGGGAAGAGGAGTAAAAACTTAGCACTTGTAAGGCTGGACAGCCCTGAAAAGTCAGAGGAACCAGAGCAGTAGGTGAGTGAACTTGGGCCAGGCACAGGCACTGGCTGCTCAACACAAGCTGAAATCAAAATGAGCCAAATTCAGGGGTAAGGAGCTGGGGAAGTTTGCAGGTGAGAAACAGGACATGAGAAAATACAAAAGACAAAGGGGTTTTGCCTGCACACAGGCGTGTGCTGTGTGCCAGAGCAATGCATTTAGTTGGGGCTGGCTTTCAGGGCATCATCCTTCACGCTGAGCTCTTCCTCACACATCATTTAAATCAAAGTAAGAGGCTCTGTAGCACCTTTTGCACGGGTGGAGTCAGGGCTGTTTTTCTCACAGCCCCTTGCAGGCAGGTGGGATTTTATTTCCTAGGGTCTGCTCTGACCCCAGAGCCAACACACCTCAGCTCATGGACGTGAGGCAGCTCATGGTGGCAAGAAGAACTCTGTGCCCACCTGCTTGCTCTCCTTTTCCTCACAAATCAACCAACATTAAATGATCAATATGGCATCCAGCTTCTGACATTTCTCAGCTAGAGAATTCCTGCATGCTTAGGTTTCTTCTAAAGCCAGATTCCCCTTGAATCCCCTGTGGGCTTTTCTGAATGAATGGCTATTTATGCTGTCTCAGAAGAAAGGAATCACAGCCACGTTCCAAGGAACACCTCCATCCTCATTCATTACAACCATATTTCAATGAGTCTGTTGGTTTTTTCTCTTCCTCAGTCCATTTTTCCTTGCCTTTCCTCCTCTCAAGCTGATGCTGCTCGTTAGACAGCAGCCGTGAGACTCATCTCCCACTAGTAACCCACTTTTGAGCTGTAAGTTCCTTTCTCATTTACAACCTGAGTTAAAGCTTCCAGCTGTCGTTGCTCAAAGCAATTTTTTTCAGCCTAAGAATATCACCACGCACAGGTCTATCTGTATTTTTGTATATGGCCATATAATTTTAGCACCTCTAGGGCTCCACGTGGCATTATGCTTTTTACTTACCCCTCTGCACAGGGCTATATATCATAAATATAAAATACATACTTGCATGATGGAGCCATGATACAGCCTTTGCTTCTAGTCCTTTTATTCACTCAGAGCATTGCTCTTAACACCCAGGATTGCTGAAACTGAGGGAGGTGCATGTTTTTAATGCTTGGGAATTGTCAGGGCAAGAGCAGGAACATCGTGTCCTCCATCTCACTGAAAATAAGGGAACCAGGAGAATGTTTCTCCGTTGCTTTGCAGTTTGAGATGTCTGTTACACCCCTGCAAAATGATCCATTCCATTAAAACTCTTGGCTTGGGCCCCTTTAGATGCATCTGCCACGGTTTTCACACAGGCAAGTGATAAAAAAAGGTGCAGCACAGTGTGGAAATCAGGTCCTCCAATTTCAGACAACAGAGGAATGAAAGTACATGACAAAGGGACACGGAGCAGCCCTAACCCCCCCAGACAGAGCTACCTCCTAGCAAAGCCAAATAAATAATGCAGTTTCTCCAGGGAGGCTGGTGCTCATGTCAGGAAGGTGCCAGATTTGCAGAATATAAGCACCTCAGGCCAAGCCACCACAGGCCATTAATTTAGCATCTTAGGACATAAATCCAGCAGCTGGCTTCAGCAGCACTGTCCACCTCCAGCCACTCCTTCCCCTCTCTCCCTCCCCCCTTGCATCTGTCATGGAGCGAATCCCAAATTTAGGAACTGAGCACGGCCAAAAAATAACCTGGAGGGGGAAAAAAAGAGTGAAAAAAATAAATCAAGGAGGTAGTTATTGAGCTAGAGCAGCTCTCCAGCCTGATTCAGTGCAGGAGAGCTTGCAGGGGGAAGGAAGGGCCAGGAGGGGGCATTTTTGGTCAACTTAAATGCACACCCAGCTTTGGCCTCAGGATCTGCACGTCTAGCAGAGGCACCATCAGTTGATGGAACTGCTTCCCCCATCTCTTCTTTAAGGGCTCTTCTTCTCTCAGCAGGGATGACAGTCAGACCCCACATACAACCACAGGAACGGTGCAGGGGCAGGAGCTCCCTGAGGCAGTGCTGCTGCAGGGAAAAAAAAGATGCAATTGCAGCCTGAAATAAGGAAAGAAGAGAGGTGGGAGTTCAGAGAGCTCTCCAGGGCAAGCATCGTGCTGGCAACCCATCCAGCCCAAGCTCTGAGCTTGCCTTGAGCTGAGGAGAAGCAAGAAGGCCCCTTCTGCTAAGCTGTGGCATGAGAACTGAGTGGATCCCTCATTGTTTTAAGGAAATAATTCAATACCTTCTTAATTGTGTTGCTGTGAAAATCCAGGAGGTGGAAGGAGCAGTCCAGTAACTGCCCTTCAAAGCCCCTCTGGGTGACAGCTAGGGTTAGTTTTCCACATTTGGGTTCTGCCTCCTCCCTGTTCTCAAACAACAGCTTAACTCTTTCATCCCCTAGGGATTTGCAGGCTGGTTAGTGCTACAAATTGAGGTAAAACAGGCAAGCAAATGATAGGAATCTGGTATTACTGCAGGCTCACCAAGCCCACACATCAGCTTGGCCAGAGGTGTTTCCCGCCAGCTGCAAGAGGCCACTGGAACTGATGGTGTCAAGTCCAGGGCAGCAAAGGGAGAAGTTTGTCACTGTAGCAAGGAAAACCCTGGGATTAAATCCCAGTTTGCCACAGAAACCCTGTGACAAGCTGATCCTCCCCTCACCTGAGCAGAGGAGAAGAATTTCCATCAAGTTGCTAGAAGTAAAAGGAAAAATCAAAAGGCAACACAACGTATTTCTGGGGGAAAAAAAATAATCTCTCCACTCTTACACCAAAGGGTTTGATCCTGAGGCAGCAATAACGTGGCAGCAGAAATGCTGCTGAGCTGTGGAAACCTCAGCCAAGGCTGATAAATGTCAACACTCAGCCTCTTAGCATCTGAAATACACTCCTAAAACAAGACTTTTAAATATTTGGTATTATACCATTGCTGGATTAGTTGTACACCCACTTCCTACAACTTTAAAATTCTGCCCCTTGCCTTTCTGAAGGAGAAACCAATAATGCACTCCAGAGCCCACAGTCTCCACCACAGCCTGCTGTCAACCCACTTGCTGAGAGCAGCCAGAGCAGGTTTGAAGAGCTCACCTGACCATAACTCCAGCTTCTCAACTTTATCTCGTTGATGTTTCCATGGAAAACAATCCCCACATCATTCAGGACATATTCTTCCCTTTCCTTCTCGTCGTCCAGATACACAGCATCCTCTGCAGCAAGTCCAAAAAGAAATGTTAACACAGTTGATTCATTTTCATATAGGACAGATAAAAAAATTAGGATATAATCCAGTCTTTGATGACAAGCACCACACAAAGCATCCCTTGCTTTACAAGGATAAGGAGGTGACCCCAGGTAGGAATAGGATACACAGCTTAAAAGATGCAAAACCACTGACAACTCTTGCCTGTTATTCTCAGGACCTGTGAAGTATGATGGAAATGTCACATCTGATGAAGAATTTTGTGATTACTGTGTGCTAATTTAAAAGCTGGAGGAGCAGCACGACGCAGCTCTGCGTCCGGACAAACAGATCAAAGAACAATTTCAAGCTGATTAATGTTAATGGAGAACAGCTCAAGTCAAGAGATCTAAAGAAAAATCTGTAGTGCATTTAAAAAAAAAAAAAGGAATACAGTTTTTATAGGGTATTAACAGAGTGTTTGATTGTTTTTGCTGTGTGTGAGATTGACTGGAGTATCCCTCCCCCATGACTGGCCAGCTAATAGAAGAAATTCAAGTGTCCAAGTGAAAACTGGGAGTAATTGGAACAGATTTTTATCAAAATATATACAAAAGGTATATCCTAGATTGGTTTTATATCAAAAATCAAGAGCATACGTGTGGACCCTCACAAATGACCCATTATTCACACCCAGCAAGACCCCTGAATGATGTGGAGCTCTTCAGATGTTCCCAGGGAAGTATGAAGCAGGTTGTGATTCTGTGATGCTACAAGAGCTGAGAACTTCTTTCCTGTGCCATTTTGAGGCTAAGAGATACAGCTCAACAATTAACAGTATGGGAATGAATTAATTGGAAGAAATCAGTAATGGGGTACCCTGAAAATGGAAGGAAAGCAACGACCTCTGATAGTTTGATATGGGCAAGTACAGAACAACCCCTCACCACTGCCACAGTGGATTTCCTCTTCATCCCACCACAAATCACAAGAGGATCATTTCACTCCCCAAAACCTATTGATTTGTTATATTTTGTTGAAATGCAAATCACATTTGTACTTCCTTGTACACCTTATCCTCCAGAGCTTTTTCCTATGCCTATAAATTTGCAATTTGGCTGAAAATAAGCTAAAATCTGAAAAAAAATAGCCCTGGTAGAACTCACCTTGGCTTTAGTTTGCTGAAGGGTTTTGTCAGCCTACACACCTGACCTGGCTGAAAGTTCTGTTTCCTCTGAAGCTGTATTTCTATCTCCATGTCTAGACCTCCAGAAGGGACTATGCACAGGTATGGAACACAATGGCCTCTGCACTGGTGTGGAAGGAACGATGGGGAAGCAGATGTTAGATGTGAGAAGCCTTCATTGTGTTGGAGAAGACCAGCCCTTGCCATTAGGCTGTTGACAGGGTTGGGGTTTGAATCAACACCCTGAGAAGCAGGAGGTTGATGAGGTTTTTCCCTAAGGTGGGCAGGTCTGAGACCCACTCTGGGATTTCCCAGGGGGGTGGTATTCACTTGGCTTCTAAAGGGCTGGGCCATGGAGAAGTTCCTAGCGTGGTCACCATCCATGACCCAGGCACAGAGCAGAAAATCACAGGTTTGTGTGGGAAAAAGAACATTAAAAGTGGAGTGTGAACCAAAAAGCTGAAGTCATTGATGCCAGCAGAGACTCTCATACTTATGAAAGTGTTTCTTGCATGAATTCTTTCTTCTCCCTTCATCCCTGGATGCGTTTAAAAGTCACATAGATACCGTGCTTAGGGACATGGTTTAGCAGTGGACTTGGTAGGGTTGGTTCTATGATTCTTTGAGGTCTAGATCCCAATTCTAAACCATTCCTGCACAACACCCCACCAGAAATATTGCAGATCATCTCAGCTGTTGTAGGAGGCTGGGTCTGCCTGGTTTGCTGGTGGAGTGATTTGACTCATCCTCTTGCTGAGCTTTGGACTTCATGAAGGCACTTGTGTAGAAATGGTCCAGAGGATGCATGGCAAGGAGGAGAACTCACACCTTCTTCTGTAGAGTTACACCTTCCTGACAGCTGCTGTTTGCTTTTAGGGCTTAAAAATCCCAATATTGATCTGGTTGCTATCAGTCGAGATGCTCCTGTTACCTCCAGCCCGCGTGATCTTTGCTAAATCAGATGAAAATTGATTAACTCCTCTGTCAATTATTTTGAAAATATTTGTATTTTTGGAGAAAGTCAAAAAAGGGCTTCTGTGCTTCCCAGACAAGGCAGCTGCTTTGATTTTTGACAGCTTTCACTACCCTCGAGACTGTTGAGGGGAAAATAGGAGGCATTTGTGACTACTTTGATGCTAAGCGTGCTCTACATAGTACAACTCCTAATTATTTGTGCAAGTGGAGCCTCACATCTGACAAACAGAAGAATTCCACTAAATCTGCTGGGTTTGTTTGTTCTTTTTCTCCAGCAGTTTAGGTTTTTGGGTTTATTTTTTTTTACTCGTTTCTTTTATCCTGGGAAATTACTAAGAGTGGAGCAACGTTACAAAGAAGCAAATTAGGCTCCTTGCTTCTCTGTTTGAAGATGGATGAGGTGAAAATACACTTCATGTGAAGACAGAGGAAAAAGATGAGGAGTTCAGAGCAGCCCCAAGTTTCCCTTCAACCCAGAGCTGCATGGGAATCATAGAATCATAGAATCATTTAGGTTGGAAGGGACCTCCAAGATCATCAAGTCCAACCGTTGAGCCATTAGGGCTCTAAAGTCCTCTGCTAAAACAGATCAGAATCTGTCAGGGTTGGAAGCCCAGGAATGCAAGGCTGGGCCTCCTTGGAGCCACAAAAATCCCTTGTTGGGAAGAAGACAGTGCTGTGGCAAACAGAGCTGCAAGTTTTAAATGTCACAGAAGCATGGAATCGTGGTGGTTGGAGGACACCTGTAAGATCATCACGTCCAACCATTCCCCCAGCGCTTCCAGGTCCCCACTGCCCCGTGTCCCTCACACCACCTCTCCACAGCTTAGCAACCCCTCCAGGGATGGGGACTCCACCACTGCCCTGGGCAGCCTGGCACAGCCCTGGACAACACTTTTAGGGAAGACAGTTTTCCTCATGTCCAACCTGCACCTCCTCTGATGCAAAACTTGAGGCCATTTCCCCTTGTGCTGTCCCTTGGGAGCAGAGCCTGACCCCCCCCCGGCTCCAGGCTCCTGTCAGGAGCTGTGCAGAGCCAGAAGGTCTCCCCTGAGCCTCCTTTGCTCCAGGCTCAGCACCCCCAGCTCCCTCAGCTGCTCCTCCCCACACTTGGGCTCCAGACCCTTCCCCAGCAGCTCCGTTGCCCTTCTCTGGCCACGCTCCAGCCCCTCAAGGTCCTTTGTGGGGTGAGGGGCCCAAAACTGACCCCAGGATTCAAGATGCACCTCCCCAGAGCTGGAGTCCACTCGACCCAGGACTAACATCAGTGTGCTGCCTTCCAACTGGTAGTGCTTGCCAACATTAATGTGGCAGGAAGATGAAGCTCTGCATGAATTTTACCCGTGTGGAATCTGTGATAGGAAAGATCAAATTTCAGATTTAGAAATGCTGAAAAAGGTTTAGAAACACAGGAAAAATTTATTGGGCCATATTTGGATGATCAGTACCACACGAGAGGAGTCCAAAGTCAACCACAAGCACCTAATCCTCACACTGTATTAGGACCTTCAAGCAGAAGAAGTGAGCAGCTGACTCAATGGAGCTGCAATGTATTTAACTGCTTAAATCCAATGCACTTTATAGTGGGGTTGGGTGAATGAAATGCACAGCTAAGCCCACAGGGTCTGAGCTTGCTCAGATACACTCTCCATCTCCACCTCTGAGAGAGCCACAGGTTGATATAAGGTGGTTTCCTGAGGAGCACAGAAAGCTGCTGGGACTCGGCACCTCCTTGGAAAGAGCTCACAGCACCCAGATCTAAGAGTTCTGCTGCCAGGTAGCCTGATTCTGCTAAGAGTTAACTTAAACTCCAAGAAGTTATCCTTGACTGCTTGCTGTTCATATCTTCTCTTTCAGAACTGAAGAAGATCTTTAAAATGTGCTTGGTGATCAGCCTCAAAGGTAACTAAGGGGCTTAAAACATATAAAGGCACCTGATGATTTGGGAAGCAAAGAACTCTGTGGCTTGGCTGGTAATGTATTCACACTCATTCTGAACCAGCAGAAGAAACCTCACATCCCTGGCTGGGAAGATGTGTCAAACCTGAACTACAGTGAGAGAAGGAGTAATAAGAAAGGGCACAAATGCTTCTGCCTGGAAGAAAAGCTCCTATAGACACATTGATGCTTCCCCAAAATGATGAGTCGGAAAGTTGTGTGAGATGCTGCCAGAGCCCATCCTCTGCTCCCTGTTATCACAACCCCCATTCAGTCCTGGCTTCTCTTCTCTCTTTTTTAATGAGGCTTTTCACTCAGACTTTTCTGCTCAGTTATTAACCCAGCAAACAAGTCTGGGAGGTTTTCAAACTGTTGTTTTCTCTGCGCTTTAACTGCCTGAGTTTTTATACCCTTTTGTCATTCAACTGAACAAGCTTTTCCAGGCAGGAGATAAAGCGTGGAGAAACAACCCCTGGGTTTCCAACACAAGGAAAAGTGAGGGAAAGGCAGATGTAGGAGCCAATTAGCCCAAGCTACCTAGGAGTAAAAGTAGGGGCAAGAAAGGAGAATGGATCCCAATCGAAATGAAGCATGCAGAAAATGAAAACTATGAGAGTCAGCGAGGAGCAGGACCTGAAGTCATTGAAGTCACTGAAGATGTCTGCAGGAGACAAAAAAGTGGAGCTCCAGGGGGTCCCTGAGTTGCCTCCCCTGGGTCTGGGGGCACACAGCTCATCCTTGCTCTCCCTTGGGGTGCATTTTGTGTACTAGGAATGCAGAAATTTATTCCTCCTGCTCATAAATAGCTCAGTCTTCCCAGGCTGATCACACCACCTTGTGCACAGCAAATCATCTTGAGTCCATTGACTTGAGAAGAGCTTTAATGGCATCAATCAACTCAAGATTTTGCCATGGCTGTGCGCATCCTGATGTGGGTTTTTTGGAGATTATTTTATGATTCTATGACCCGCTGATCATAGAATCATAGAA
>NW_008616711.1:0-31383 GCF_000691845.1 Merops nubicus
GGAAAATGAGGTGGCGGCCGCTCTCCCTTCCCTCTCACCGCTGAGCGAGGCTTTTGCCTTTTTATTTTTATTATTTCATTTTATTTTTTTCCTCACGGTTTATCCGGAGCAGCGCGAGGGGAGCCGGGGAATTTTGTGGCCACTGGGGGGTTTTTATTTAAAATTGCCGTCAGTGGACGTTTCTCCTGCTCCAGCATCGCTGTCCTGTTCACAGCTATTAAGGCTTAAGGAGCTTGATTCTCTAAGGCTCGTATCCAAGGGCATCAGTCATTAACACACTGAGCTACATCTGCTTCTTGGCTAAGACTGAAGAAAGACATCTTAAGCTGGAAATCCTTCTCGCTCGCTCTCTAGTGCGTACGGAAGGGGAAGCGTATGCAGCAGCAGGTTCCTTCTTTTTTGATTCCAAAAGGCTGCCTCACTTTGGAGATGCAGTGACGAGATAATGGAGTGAAAGTCTCCCATTTCCAGGGAAGGAAAATTCCAGGAGTCAACCAGAGAAAGGAAGGAGTGAGTTCAGTAACAGCAGAAATAGGAAGGACGATAGTGGGGAAGAACTGAAAATAAAATTAGAGGAAACAGGTGGAAGGCTGGCATAAAGCTGGGAGATATTTTAGGCTGAAAGTGGTGTGTAGGGTTTTTTATTACTATTTTTTTCTCCCCCCAAGCCTCCTCCCTTTTTTTTTTTTTTTTTTAATTTTAAATTATAAGCTGTTTGGAGATCCCTGCAGTAAACCAGGCTGCCTTAGCGTAGATCAGCTTCCCCAACGTGTCCTTCTCTCTCCCTGCCTGCCGTCTCTGCTGTTGCTGCTGCTGACAGAAACGTGTTAGGAAAGCAGAAAGAGAAAATGCCAGCCATCCTGGTAGCCTCCAAAATGAAATCGGGACTACCTAAACCCGTACACAGTGCTGCTCCAATCCTGCATGTCCCAACGGCCAGGACCATCCCACAGCCCTGTTACCTGAAGTTTGGGAACAAGGTGGAGGTGACGAAGCCATTGTATTCCAGCCAGATTCCTCTCAAATATCCTAACGGACAAGAAAACGGAGGAGATGGACTCCCACCAAGGAAGAATAGCTCGGTAGAAAATGGATTTGACACACAGGTTAGAAAGCACCAGAGGTTGGGGAGGTGTGTGTGAGAATTTATTTCTGTGTCGAATGTGTGCAGCAGGGTTTCCGAGGTAGAAAGCAGTGGTGTTCACAGCAGGGAGAGGAGGGGGGGTGACAGCATCTGTCTGCAGTGGTGGGATGTTTTATATTCCACATAGTAGCATGTATTACCGAGGGATGATTCTGTAAATTTGTCAGCATGGTGGAGCTGATGGTGGGGTGGTGAGGATTGGTGCCCTGTGTGCTGCTTGCCTGCGTTGCCTTCCCCATTGCCTTTGCTTCAACTTGGGGGTTTTGCAGAAGGGAGGTGGTAGAGATGTTGTTTATGGGGTGTGTTCTTTGTGTTCTTTCTGTAGGTGCTAATTGTAGCGGCTGGGTTGTGTGCCTGGGATGGGGAAAAGATCGCTGGTTGTCACCAGTGTGATTGTGTTTGGTCATGTAGTGTGCTGGAGCATGAGTGGACGTTTGTATTTGTAGTTGTGTGGGGAGTGAATGGGAGGCAGTGCTTGATGTTAAATTACGATAGGGTGTCATTCTCAGTGCAGCTAAATGAAATAGATTATGTAGGAAATGAATACTTGGGTGCAGTTGCCTTCTAATGTTATTTGTGCATGACATCATAGATGCAGCACATTACCCATCTGCATTTTCTAGATTTCCATGTAATGAATATCAGTTTTCTAACCTATTTTTGTCTATGCTGCTTGCTGAGTAGGGAGGAGAGATGGACGTTCCTCAGCTCCTCTGATGTCTGTAGCTTTGAGCCCGGGTTGCCGTGTTGGCCGGTGTGCTCCCCAGCAGTCGGCAGCGGGGCCGTGTGAGCGCCCCCGGGGCTGGGCAGAGCAGATGGTGTGCTGCAGCCAGCACAATCGATTAGCGCTGGGTAGAGATGGCTGGAGAGCAGCGGGAGGTATTTTGGCAAAAGCCATATACGTTACAAGCTGCTGCTACCGACATCTGAGCCCAGGAGAAGGTGATACCATTATACTGGGGTAGAGGAATGAAGACAGATATTATCTTTTTTTTTTTTCCCTCATTTCCTCCCTTGAGGAATAATAGACCATCCCTACCGTCTAGATTTGGAAATTTATGGCCTCGTAACCCTATTCCCTTCAGACAAGTGTGGCTGCTGATTGGGCACGCTTGGCCCTGTGCCCTAAATTTTAGGATATGCTGTGCAGGGTGATGCATCATGCTGCTCAAGCCAGACAAATATGACTGTAACAGTTCCTGAGGGACTGAGAGCAGGAAAAGGAGACAGGCAAGTGGTGGTGGCAGGGTGGTGGCAGCAGACAGACCAACCTGCACATCAGATCTTGTTCTTAAGAGGGAAACAAGTACTGTGATTTTCCTTGTGCTAGAGTCTGTCCTTGCCATTGTGAAATGTCAGCAATTATGTGCTGCTTTTTCTCTCAGACGCCCTCGCTTTCTGCACAGAAATTCACATTTGTGCAAAAGTGATGGTTATTCATAAATACTTTCCCATCATGTAACAGATGATACTTGGAGATCCTGCCAGTGGCAACCGTTTGCAGTGGTAACGGGGATACTGTGGTGGTTTTAACCCCTATACAGACGTGGAACAAATCCCATTTTTTATATCCTGATGAGGAAAGGGTTTTCATGCCAACCTGTTATAGTTAAACAGAGTCATTTTGGCCAAGGGAATTTCAGATCATTTTTGATAACTTCAGTTATTCAGGGAGAAATCTTAAGCTTTGTCATTCTCGGTGACCTCATTTGGGTAGCAGTCCTTGCAGATGACCAACACCTCCTAAGGTGTGAACCAGTGAGGTTTGTTTTACTATCCATTATCTTGAATAAACATCAGTCCTTTCTTGTTATTCTTATTGATCCAACTTTGATCCCTCTGCCCACACAAGCGTGCAGATTTTTGCCATTCAGGGTAGTAATTTGGAACCTCAGTCTATATCTAAGGGGAGATTTTTCCAGATTGGTTGTATTGGGGCAATGTTCTTTTCTTTTTCTCCTGTCCTTCCTCCCTTCCTGAGGGAGGACAAATGGGATGGACGCACAGCTGCCAGATGGTACATCAACAGCTGAAGCATTTCTATCTTGGAGAACCTTGAGCTACATTCAGGTGTAGAAGTGCTTTCTGATAAGAAGCCTAGTAAGGTTTAGTCTTAAACGCCACACTAGGACTAGATGTGTCAAGCATCATAGGTGTGTCTTATAGTGGTGATCACTTGCTTCTCTGGATACTTTATCTCAGGCACCAGTGTGGCCCTCACCATTTTGCTGTGCAGGCACCTGGCATCCTCTGTAATTGAGGGAAGTTCCTTTCTTATCAATGGCATTTTGAGTTCAGATCCATGTTGGACCCATAGCAAATGTTTTGGCACCTATCTTTTTTAGATCTTGGTCCCCACATGGAGCTTTCAGCCCACAAGGAAGGACATATTTTCCTCCTGTGTGGGTGGAGAGAGAATTAAAAGGAGGTTGTGACACTTAGATAAGAAAAAGGAAACAAAACAAAACAAAACAAAACAAAACAAAACAAAACAAAACAAAAAAAAACCCAAAAAAAACAGAAGAAATAAAAGTGACCCAAGTCTGTCTAGCTTGTGCTGTATTCCTTTCGGAGGCTGAATTTGCAATTTGGAACTCTCTCAGTTAGAGGCAGAAGCTATTTCTATCAAACCCAAGGTGCTATCAGGCCACTTTCAACACCAGAGCCAGAGCTGTGTTGCTTTTGTTCAGCTGCTTAGCGGGCAGAGTGTTGGCTGGGAGAGTGGGCTGTCTGAGTTCAGCTTCCATGTCAGCACGAGGGATTTCAGACTCCTATCTCTGGAGGGTTTCATAATCAACAAGCCACAGGATGTTCTGGGATTATTTTAGGGAGTTGCTCTTAATCCTGTTGAAGTTGGTCCTCTTTGCACTCCATAGCACAGAATTCAGTTGCATGTACAGAATGAGGACAGAGCGACTTGACCTCGTGTTCAGGACATCTGCTTACAGGGAAAGAAAAAAAAACAGATAGATGGGATACCTTGAACTGTTTGCATATGTGACTTTTTCTCTCCCATGGTGGTGTATACATACCTCCACTTGGAATTTCTAGACGCCTTTTTCCCTGGGCTCAGTTTACTGATGATTCTGGAGGAGAGGCTGTGTCTGGTGCACAGACCAGAAGTCACAGTGTGAAGGTACTACATCATGTTCTAATACTATTCTACCATGTTTCAAGCCACTTGCACACCAGTGCTAGGTTCAGGAGCTTTTTAGGTGCCAAGTGGTGTCTCTCTTGAGCCTGATTCTTCAGAGAGGATGGGCAATGCAAGTGGTATTCATTATAAGTACTTGTTTTTTAAAAACACTGAAAATGAAGGTATCCCTGTTGAGAAATGTGTTATCAGTAACAAATTCTCAGTATTTTTTTTTTTTTTTTTTTTTTTTTTTTCTTCTAGGTACGGTTTTACATGTGTGAGCTGGATTTTATAGTAACTGGAAGTTCTGTGCCTTAAGGCCATATAAAGGCAACGTGTTATTTAAAATGCTGTGCAATTTATAAAAAGCATTCTTCAGAGTATTTGAGAGGCACTTTCCAAAGAAAGGTCTAATGGTTTTAGCATCAAGCCCATTGTAAATGCTAGTCAGAAATCTTAGGCTGATGAATCACGGCAGCATCATTCCTGTTTTATTGTTAGTGATATACACACTCCATTCATTTTTCCATATTAAATTCCCTGTGTTGTGCACAACAGTGTCCTACTGTTGCACTGGTGCTTATTTTGTCTGATTTGAAAACACCACCAATAAACTGTCCCCCTATTTCAAGAGCATTGTTTTGGAAATATTTAACTTTGTTACCAGAGAAACTTCTGTCGAGTAGATAGCAAGATAGTGATCTCCCATGTACAAAATGGTATTTACTGGTTATCCTGGAGATGTCATATGGATTTGGCTACTAAATTTGCATGAGTTATCCAAGATGGAAGTCAGTGCCAGTTAGAAGTCCACAGGCATAGTGAAACTGTTGGTTCAGGATGCAATAAGGAGGATGCTGCTCCAGGAATACACCCTGTTGCCATGTTACTGTGAAAGTCACGAAAGGAGACCATGGATTTGATTACTGTTTTTATTGCTGCTATGTTGTATTCTCTAGCTTCTTGATTTTCATCCTCTGGGGAACCTAAAAAGTAATTACTCTTTGTATCTTAAGTAAATGCAACAGTCCCAAAAGCACCGGGACATTGCTAAGTCATTGATCTCAACCTTCCACTGAACCACTTTGGGTTGGTAGGCATCTACTGAACCTGGTATTAAAGCATGTGTATGCAGCAGTTACCTGTAACTCTCCCTAATTTTTGGCAGGGAAAGGTGGGACTCGGTATTTCTTGGCAAATTTCTTTGCAACATTCATTTTCTCAAAGTTAGGCAGGTAACCTTTCCTGGTGGACATGGAAGGCAGATGCGCACTAGGTGTTATCCTCTTCTCCCTCACTTTTTCCTTCTCTACACTAGGCAAACCTAATTCTTTCAAGCTTTTGTCTCAAGATTTCTAGAAATCTTAAAACTTTTTGAGCTATCTACTGAACTCTTTTCACTTTGCCTAGACCTTGTTTTAAGAATTCTGTTCAAAACTGGATAGATACCATTGTCTGCAACAAAACTTCCTGGCTTACCTCTATTTTTCTTCACATTGCTTTCCCAAAGTGTGAGGATCGTGCTGAGATGGGAGTTTGAGATCTGGGGTGTTTGAGATCTCCCCACTTGCTGCTCTTACAATAGATTTTTCTTCTAGTGGTTTAGTTCTATCCCAATTTGTGAAGATCATCTAGGTGTGTGGTGTTCTCCAAAAATGTTTGCAATACCCATCGAGATTAGAAACATCCCTTAATTTTTCCTTGTTATCTATCCTGTAGTGCAAGTCAGTGCCAATGGTATGGAATGGAGTGGGTAGAGAAGCTCCATTACAGATCCCTAAAAAAAAAACATCTCTTGGACAGCCATTCCCAGATTGATAGCATGTTTCTGACAGAGACCAGGGAGCTTTCCTCGAGTTCTGCCCTGCCCTGGAGTGCTCGAGCTGCTCATACATTGATGACTTAGTCGCTTGCTCCAGTATTTTTCCACGGCTGAAATTTAGGCTCATGTCAACTGTTTGATGAGCCACGTGTGACTTGCAGTCTGTTGGCCATTGGTTGCCTTTTTTTCCCTCAGTAACCCTGTTCCTGTGCCATTAGCAATCCAAATGAAGCCATATAGTTCAGATATTAGTAATTACTTTTCTGTATTTTAATTAACGTTATCAGAAGCCATTTATACCTCCCTGTAAGTGTCTTGCTAATGTGAAGCTTCACAGAGAGAAAGATGAATAAAGCATGTTACAGGGAAGTTCTGCTTTCCTTTCTCACATGCATTTAGCCATTTTTATGTGTGATACTGTAGTTCTACTACAGAACCATCTTGCAGAAGGGACAATAATCCAGCAAATCTTTATTTGGACCCAGTTTGAAGTCAGATGAACATCTACTGGTTTCAGTACCATTATGTGAGCTCCCTCAGTAGCACAAAATTTGATCTCACTACCAGCTGAGCTAATTATAGAAGAAATTATGAGACGTGGCCAGTAATATTGATAACCATATAAGATAGCTTTTTACAGTGTTGGAAGAAATCAAATGAGGTCACATTTAGGAAGTGTACAAAGGAGAAATTTTGCTGAAGTGCTGGGAAAGTCTTAAGGAAAACTATAGATTCAAGCTATCAAAATATATAAGCACAAAAATAATTTTAAATTAGTATTAATGAGCTTGATTATATAATTATTATTAGATACCTAAGTACATTCCTACAAGCCTAAAAAAAAGATCTTGCTGTTTCTTATTTTCTAATGTATTTTGTTTGTTTTTGACAGACTGTAAGCAATCTAAGGTTATTAAGTAGCCAGTTTCTTCTTCTGTTTATGATTACAATGGTTTTGATAATATATTTATGATAGATGCTGGTAAATATTACATTCTTAGGAGGAGTTGTTCCAAATTAAATGTTACCAGAGGGGAGGGGGAATTACTAAGTTGTTTTATTTTAATTATTAACATGGAGTTTGCAGCGATCTGTCTTTTACTTTAAAGAGCTGCCCTGTTTTAATGCACTGTGTTTGAACTTAAGATTGTAGTATAAACTCAGGAGGCTCTTTCATCATTTGGTTTTCATTTAGAATATGCAAAGGGTCACTTGGATTCAAACTTCCATTCACTTTTTAATTGAACTGCATAATAAGTGAAAATGTTTGTTGAATTTTTTTTTTCTTTGATTTCAGTTCAACTGTGACAATTCTTGAGTAAAAGACATTGTGTAATGTTCCTTCCCAAGTTTGGTACCTTCACTCGCCAATTGGCTGAGATGGGATTTCCAAAGATACTTGATGGACTAATAATGTTGTTGAAGTCACTCAAATTTTTGGGTGTTTTTTTGAAACACTCATTAGTATGACCTTTTTTTCCTGCTTCCTATTTATCTTATTTTTTTTATGATATTTCTCTGATCTCTTCTAATAGGTGCTATCTAAGGGACTTCCAAATTTGAATGTACTTAACCTAAGAGCACTCCTTAGAGGTAGCGATATTGTTCTTATTTTATGAATGAATGGCTAAGGCAAGAAGAAACTTAGCCAAGGTCATGAAGTCTGCAGTGCTATAGAAAATTACTTGCTAGTCCCCTGACTATTAAATTATCTTCCTTCTTTCCTGCTACTTGATAATCAGGTCAAAATGCTTATGCCTGTAGTGTCTGTGTGTTCTCCCACCGTCCTTGAAACTTGGCTTACTCCATAAAATTGTATTTCTTTAGTGAACACTCTCACTTCATTTTCTCTAGTCTTCTCCAAAATACTCTCATCAAAAATCAGGTGGTATGAAATATGAAGCCTATCCTAAAGGAATCTCCTGGAGTTGCATAGAAGTACAAGGATATTAGTAGAGGAGAAAAACAGATAAAAATTTTTGAAAGTCTTGGCACTAAACCTGAACTTTACTTCTCAAAAAAAAATCAAATTACAAAGAAGGGATCTGGTAAACAAAACATGAACCTTTCCCAAGATCGTGTATCTGAGAAGTACCAAAAAGAAAGAAAATTACGAGACCAGTACAACCTGCACTCTTTTTTTTTTTACTATCCAGAGGGTGTCACCAAAGAAGTATCTCTTTTGTTGAGATAGGAAGGGTGGATTCAGTTCTTTGTGCTGGAAAGTCAGGGCTGGTTTTGGCTATTTTTGATTTCCTTTGAGAAACGTCGTCTACTCTATAATTTCAGTTTCCAGATTATCTCACCACTGGGTTTAAATCTCTGTTTAATTTGTAGAGTATTTTAATGCTTTTAGCCTTCGAGTCCCTTTTTCTTACCAAAATGGAAGAAATTAAGGAGGGATTTAAATCAATAATTATTTTGCTTGAACTTCCCAAACTTGCAACACGGAGTAAATGTTTGAAGTGCTGTTTAAGAAGATACAGTTTTGAATAAAGTGATAAAGTGGGCCATTTATAGAAGGGTGTATTTTCTGATCTGCTGTCTTTTCCCCACTTGCTTTCTGCTTATTTACGCTTTGGGGCTAAACTTTCTTCTTTTATTCTGGTATAAATCAAGAGATGTTCCTAAACTTTAACCCATTAGTATGTTTTTTTTCCTTGCAACAAACTGTAGAATCTAAACCAAACTCAGATTCATTCTCCTGATAAGTTTACCTGACTAAAAATACCCTGCTTGAATACTATTTTTAGAAATATCTATATTTGAAGTATATAAATGGTCAGATTTTATGTGTATTATTAGACATGAACTGTTGGTACATTTTGTAACAGGAAGTTGCTGGTTTTCCATTCACCAAGAACTGGAATTCAGTCAAACACTTGGCACTTACTTGTGTGCCTCTAATTTTATCTGTAAATTGTTTTTTCTGAAATAGTTTGTGGAAACATTCTCAGTTTCTTCAGTTTTGTAAAGCATAGGCATGGAAATAACTGCTAAAAGTTAAAACAAATAAACCATGTATTTAAATAATTCAGAAAACAGATCATTTCAAATCTCAGCCTGTTTCAAAATAAGAAGTTGTATTCTGATTCCACCTTTTTTTTCCTCTTGAAAGTATTTTTAGGTGTGTTATCCTTGGATTATTTTTCATTTTACTTTTAGTTTATTTTAGAATTGGAAGTGGTGTGTGGGAAAACAATACATGAAAGGAAAAAATATCTAACTTCTGGATTTCAAAATACACTTTTACCAGGCCTTATTCCCCTACGTGTGTTTAGTTTTGGACTGTAATATCATAAAATTCTGACAATGTCTTGTTTACTCCCATGGCTGCTTATTAAATTTTACCCTGCATCCATCCCTTGTCTTGAATATTTCCTTTAATCCTCTTCCTATTCTCAGCTTGTGTGTTTGTTTGTTTTTTTTCCTGCAGGAATAGCTATAAGTTGCCATATCCTCTCTTTCTAGTTGAAGAGAGTCCCTTAATCTCCTTATTTTACCTGCCCTGTCACTAATATTGGTCCATTTCTTCTGTCATGTCCTTTATGTAATGATCACCATGCTATAATCCAAAAAGCTGTAGTGGTGAGTTCATATATACAGTGTAGGCTTCAGAATTGCTTGTAGGTAGCAGCCAGCAGCAAACCTCTGTTGGAGGAGCTAGCAGCTGTAAAGCGAGTCCATGGACTGCTTTCCAATAGTAGTTGTTGAGGTTTTATTTTACCCAAGCAAGAAGGAAAATTTACCCTTTGTAGAGACTAAGGAACTAGAGACTGGCAGGTTTGGTAGCAGTAGTGCTACGCTGGACAAGAAAACATGGTCAGGATTGTGTAACATGAATTCTTGGGCAGTAAATTGATGGCTTCATCAGCATCTTCTTTTGAAGTGGAAGTCTGCCTACTCATAAGAGTTCTAAATACTATTATTCCTTCCTTCAAGCTCTGGGAGCTCACACAAGTGGAGGCCAAGGTACTTGATGTGCTGTTCCCTCCATGCCTTGAGGGTGGGAAGGGATGGGTTTTTAGACGTGGTAATCCCAGAGATGTAGAGGACTGGGCTATAAAACCTTCTTGGAGAAACACAGAGATGTTTGTCTCACCAGCCTGACAACTAAGTTACCTAGTTGAACACATCCAGGCTTTCTCATTAGATATATAAATCAAAAGCCAAAACTCTCTCAAAACAACCTTTGACAGACTGAGTTACTGTAAAGCTGCCGAAGTAGCTATTCTCAGTGCTGGAACCTTAGAATCATGCTGTGGTTTGGGTTGGAAGGGACCTTTAAAGGTCATCTAGTGCAACTCCCAGTCAAATCTTGTTGATTTGGTTAAGCTTTCTCTTTGGAGAAAGACTCAACTATCTTCCTCAGTCATTTCTGTCTTCCTCCACGTCTCCCTGGTAATGATGTAGAAGCTGACAAGGCCTGTTTGCTGATAGGCAACTACTTTTTTTCAGAGCTGTATAGGAAGAAAATCTTGCTTTGTTCTTGGGAGAAGTGGAAGAGGTGTATGATAGGTTGGAATTGCAATTTTCTCTGGTTTATGTATGTCATGGAGCTGTTTAGAGGCTGTTCTTCAAACTAAGGGGATTTTGAGCGTGGTGGTCTCATTGCAACATCACGTGAGGATCTGCAATACTTCCTGACATCTCAGTACCCATTGATGGATCAGCCACGTGGACCACGGAGAGACATTCTCAGTTGTGAAGGTGGTTGCAGTAAGACCTTTTTGTTTCACGTGACAAGGTGAATCTTGCCTGAGAGGATCACCTATCTTCTGCTGAAAGTGTTGACTAGAAATTGGTTTTATATTGTCTTTTTCTGCTATCTCTTCATTCTGTATACTTGCCCACTGGTAGAACAAGCTGAATTACCCTCGTGGGATTTCGTGCTGCTGATCCAGCTTGTGTGACATTTTCTGGAGAACATGGATATCCTGAAACAAATACTTCAAAGCGGATTCCTTTTTCTTCAGCCGTGTCCCCTTGAGCCGCATCCACTGTTAGAAACTACAGATCACTTTAGTACCAATAAGCTAAATATTTGTCTTGTACAAGTATTTTTAAAAGGCTGTAGCAGCTGTCTTTCCCTGGCATATCTATTTTGCAGGTTTCTCAGATTATAACATTAATTACCAGGAATTAATTTCTAATCATCTTGCACAAGAAGTCTAGCAAATTTGCTTCCTCTAACAGAGAGAGAACTATCAGGCGTAGTATTGTAAGATCAAGCAAAAATTAGTGTCATGTGTTCTGGAGTCAGAAATGCTCCCTACGCCAGTGTGGCATGATGAAAAGTTGTATTTTCTTACAGAAATTTAATCTGAGAACTCTCTCTGTACATGTGCATTGGAGGTTAAAGACCTGGAACAGATGTAGAGGACACATTTGCATCCACTTTGATTATAGCTGGTGGAGACAATAATTAATGGGTTGGTCTGGTGAGATAAATTTGATTCAGCTGTAAATTACTCTTCACTTCAAAGAGTATTATAGATATTTAAGTCTTCAAAACTAATTTTAAAAATGTCACATGTGTTCCAAGATCAAATGCGCGTTGGCCATTTGAAGCACTAGCTTAGAAACGGGTTTCTCCTCTCTTGCTCAATACCCAGGGGTCGGTCTGCTTCTCAGGACAGCCACACATATTCCAGACTTGTCTGTGCCTTAACTGGCATGGAGTATTTTGGGAAGGAGTGTTTTTGGCACTGCTACATCTTACTCCTCCGGGATGGACTCTGGAGCACACAGGGGTCTGATCCTCCAGGGTAACGTGCCAGGCGATCACTGCCAAGGAAAGCTGGCAGAAAGGTGCCTGTCCTCCTGCGTGGAGCTGGAAAGGGAGGCAGCAGCGTCCTATTTATCCCCACACAACCCCTCCAGGGGCATTCTAATGAATTAGCTTTAATTTACAAAACAAAACCACTTTCTGCTTTTCAAGAGGGAAGAGCAGTGGTTGCCTAGGATCCCGTTTCCAAGCAGTCAGATACAAACTTCCCTTGCTGCAGCAACGAATATTTTCCTTCTGGTTCCCTGCAAGAGGTTTTCAGCGTATTACCTGATGGGGTTCGGACCTTGTGGAGTGGTTTGTGGTGCAGATGCAGTAACGTGCAGTGGGATGTAATGCCTGTGGGTCAAACCCACTGCTGGTGTGGTTTGGTTTATCAGGTTGGATAGCAAGGTGGCTGTACCTGATATTTAACACAAGCACCAATTCCAGCATTCCCTTGCTGAGCAGGTTACTTGCTGCAGTAGGCACTTGAAAAAGGAGATAAAAGGGAAGGAGAAGGAAAAAAGCATGTATGAAAGAACCTGAAATCACATAACCAGTCTACAAAGGTCCTAGAAGACTTAACAGCAGATCCTTCACTCTCCTCTCACAGTTTCAGATTTGTGCTGAAACTTAATCTCTTGGCCACGAGAATGTGAACTAGATAAGATTTGGTTCTCTTTATTGCCTCCTGCACTCTGACGTTCAGCAGATAAGGGGTTGCATTGAAAAAACCCACAATTTTTTCATCTATAATCTTCACAGTCTGAGAAATGTCCATTGGTGTGAGCCACCGTGCTGGGGACTGATGCCACCCTCGCTCCCCGCAGGCTGCTGTGTCAGCACTTCTGAGCCCATGGCCCATCAGATCCACTCAGTGTTTATTATGCAGCATTAGGCAAAGAGAGATTTGGAATTTCAGTGTTCCACCAGCAAATCGTTGAGTTTTAGATAATTTTGTGGGTTTCTTAGAAGCTCATATAAATGGATCTTCAACAGTTAAAAGCCTCAGGCTTTCCAAGCACACGTGCACGTTTTGGCCGTGCGAACAATACCTGTGGTGCAAGGAGTCTCTCGTGAACCATCTTGTGAAGAGCTGCAGCATCACTCGGTGCCGTTACCCTCCCTCCTCCTTTCTTCTCTGACAGCAGCTGAAATGGCAGGGCTTGGTTTGGCCAGGACTTTGCATCATTTATAGCAATGCTGTTAAATAGGGGGCTGAAACGGATGGTAGCTCGGCTGATTTGCATGATTTAAAATGCCAGCTCGGTTTAATGTAGAGCAGCTGGTATATACTTAACTCCTTCAGGAGAAAACTTAATACCAGCAGATCGCATTATCCAGGGCTACGCTGCATTTATTTATTTATTTAGTTGTTCCACCTCTTCCCTGCTTCCCAGGAGCGTTTGTAGAGCTCATTTATGCGTGGCTGAGAAAGGGCTTTGCTCTCTGCTGGCATTTCTGTATCTCCCAGGGCTCACAAAAGCAGCAGAGGGTCCTGCCAGGTGACAAATACTTGTTGTGACTTCCTGAGCATCCACTTACACTGACCTTAGCGGGTAGGACTCCAAATTAAGATGTGACATGATGAAGGATGGCGAGATTAGTTGGAAGAGGGACAGGTGTAGAGGCCTGGATTACCTGGATTACTGCATACTCAATTTCTTAGGGTTAAATTTCAAGGTTGAAAATGGCTAATTCCACAATTAGGGAATTAGGATGTGCCGTACCTCTCCTCTGGGTGCTGTGCTGGCAGCCGGAGTCACCCCACAAGGGAAGGAAGAGTTGCAGGATCAAAGAATTCCTTTGCTCCCCCGAAATAATTAGTGCAGCCTCAGTGAGAGGATGGAGGGAGCGTAATCTTTTAATACCAACCCTTCTCAAAATTGACCTTGTCACAGGCAGGTTCAGCATCTCGCAGAGGAACAGATGTGTGACAGAGTCACTCCTACTGTGTCAGAAATGTTGGTGCGGTATTTCATCCTCTGCCAAAATTTTCTTGCCTTTCCATAGGCAATGGGCCTCACATGCCAAGGAGTTCTGCACGTGCCTTTGGGTGAGCTGTGGGACACTGTGCAATGAAGGGGGACCTTACAGAGTCAGGTCTTCCTTAAGACACTTAGGATGGAGCTTTCTCTTCCTCTGGAAAGTTTTTATTCTCTCGAGTCATGACTTGAGCTAAGATTTCTCGTGGAACAGCAGATTCAAATGGTCAGCTCTGAAGAGCCTTATTAGCTTCAAGGAGAGGTCATTAAAGCTAGAGAGAAAGCTTATCTGCTAGGTTCTTTTGACATACATAAATCCTTCAGTATTGCATCTGAAGCTTAAGCTCTTCTGTATCCCCTTTATGAACCTCTGTGTTAGAAGATACCATGTAGTCATTCAATTGACATCAGTGCTGTGCTTGGCGTATAGGACATGGAAGTCACATTGGCACAACAGAGAGGACAAGGCTTCCCTAATGAAAAGTGATTATTTTCTTTGTTGTGAAAGGGAAACGACTAAGAAGATGACGTCCTATAATCTCCTTCCATGAACGTAGACAAGATAAAGTGCCTTCAGTGATGAAATACTTCATTATTTAATCTTGTGCTGTCCATGTGTAAGATCATTAGCATGCCTGCATGCTGAGGAAGATTATAGGCCTTTGTTACACAGTCAAATTATTAATGTTGTAGCATATGTATACCGTAACTCAGCTGAACATCTGAAAGGTTTTGATGTGTAATATACAAATTATTTCAGCCATTTGAGGGAAAGATTTGCTAATGGTTCCTCTTAAAGGCAGTAAATTTAGTTAAGCAACATGTGCCCATCCTTTAAACAGACACAAACCATTTTGTGAGAGTTTAGGAGGTTCCATTAGGACTGAGGTAAAATTGGGTGGTTTAGTAACTGGTTGTCAGGCACTAGGTCAAAACTTCCAACAATGCTCTTTGTATTTATCCCATCTGACTCTGGGCTTCTGGAACAGCAGCAAATGGGCCAACTTTTCATTGCTGCTGTGTGTGAGAGCTGACAGCAAGTTAGTAAATCCTCATCAACCATGTCACTTGGTTTAAGTATTGTTTGTTTGCTTTTCATAGCTAAGGGATAAGTTTATTTCTTTTAATGCTTTTCCATTGGTTAGTACAAGCTTTTCAGGGATCCAGGCTTGACTTGGAAGGCTCATTATTTTATTCCTTGCTATTTTCCACCACAGGTATTTTTAACTCAGTATTTTTAGGACTTTTCCAACTGATCACAAGGTTAGGAAAGCCAGTACCAACAGACTGGACATGCTGTGAAAAAGCCTGGAAGAACAATGAGACTAGTTTTTCTGGCACCTTCAGAGAGCTGTGCTTTTCTGCCAGGCAGGGTTTCAGTCCTTCAAGGGGAGGGAGGGTGTGGTGGTGAGTCCCTGAGCCCTGAAGACCCACAGGCCACCAGCGCAGCTTCAGACGAGTCACTTGGTTGCTGCCTGCTGCTGAGTGTCAACAGCAACTCCCTTATCTCACAGGTGTTCTGCAGAGATAAATCCATCCTAATTCCAAGCAGCTCAGGTATAGTGATACCTGGAGCCATGAAATTACCTTAAATAGCTGCCTGTGTGACTCAAGCCTTCATGCTTCAGTGTGATCTGCTGTTTTCCTTGTTCAGTTTTTTTTCTTAAGGTAATACTCGAGTCAAAGCAAGAGATACTTGATTAAAAACCCTTTCCACTAATGATTTAAGAAATGTAATAACACTTGTGAAGCTAGAAGGCACATTGTTACCTCTTTGTTAGGAGAAGATTCTCAACTGTAAACGGGTATCGTTCCTTCTAGCTGTACCTTCTCAAACAGTAATTTGTCCTTTATTGCAGAAAATGATTTAAAATGAAGATAATAATCGCAGAGCTGTGTACACTATTTCAAATTACCCTGAGGAGTCTGTGGGCTGTGGGTTACCATCTGCACTCCACTTCGATGCCATCTGCCCACAAGGAGAGAATCACCAGTGGAGAAAATTGTGGGATGTCCTGCAATTACGACGCCACATAACCACCAGTTACACACGAAGACCTTGTGAGATCTGTAACAAAATCCAAGCCTTTGACAGTACTGCTTTGAAAAGGAAAAGAGGAGTGTGAAAAAGGCTGTTGAGATTTTGGAGGACTGAGAAATAGGATTTTAAGCCCCACAAATTGCATGATTGACCGTGTTAGTGGAAGCAAGAAATCTGCAGAGAGTTAATTCGTAGCATGTAACACAGTCAACTGAGAACTATCTGTGAAGGCTGAAATTATGCTAATTTATGCAGTTCTCATTGCTACTGCAGTTTAAAAATAGCTCCTTTTCTAGAGAAGTAGAGCTACCGTATTGCTGTGTGACTGTGTGTTTAGCTTTGCAAATTTTATCAGTTTGAACACATCACCAAACCCTATTGATGTGGTCTTTTGATGTGGGGGTCTGGCTGGCTACATGGCATTGCATTGCTTCCACTCAGGAGACTGAAAGGAAAATGTTAGTCCTCTGGCTTCCAAACAGCACAGAAGTATTAGGGGATGCTCTGAATAGCTGCAGTGTTAGGCCTGAAGCAGAATAGTTCAGATTAAAGGGTGTTTTGGGTTTCTGGTTTTGTTTTGCAGAGCTTGACACCTGTCGCTCAGATGTGTGATGCTTTGGAGTATCTTCAGGAGGGGTTTCACTCCCCTTCTGCCACTCTACACATCCTTGTTTTCCATGCTTAGGGGATGCAAGGAACAAAATGAGAAGAGGTGAAAAAACCATCCACATATTAGTTATGATTAAACCAGTTTTCAAGTTGTCATATTTGACCTGAATTTCCAAGGAGTGTGGGTGAAAGTGTGAAACAATGAGCAGGTCGCAGCTGGAGTCAGTGGGTAATTTCATATTCTGATTTGTTATTTTAAATTCTGAAGGACCTAGAATGTATCTCGTAGTTAAAGTCATCGTTTTGCTTTATGAATAAGATAGCAGACAATACTGGAACTGGTCTTAAAGACCAAAGCATCTTGGGACAAAAAGCCCTGGTTGTGTAACTTGCACTTGAACAGCTGTTCCTCTGACAAGAAGATGGCAATGGGTTTTGCCTACCAGAGGAGAAGTCCTTCACATCCCAGGGATGAATGCACTCAGTTTTAGAAGTGTACAGTGATGGGTGGAGGCCAAGAAAATATGATTTCCTCTTCTTTTATCACCTTCTCTTCAGTCATGTTTCCTTTCCCAGTCTTGGGATAAGACTTCTAATAAAGTGTTAATGCTTCAATGTCTCCCCTAGTTAGTGGACATGCCTTAATAATTTGCAGCTGGTTTCTTCTAACCCAGTCAGCTAACTCAGCTCTTCCCAGTTAACCTGGGTGGGACTGGCTGCTTATCAGCATTGAAAAGCTTCCTATGGGAGCTGGGTGCCTCCCTGTGCATCTCCACAGCAGGGAAAGTCAGTGTAGACCTTGGGCTTCTTCTGGAAGAAGTGGGTGGCTTCAGGTAGGTGTCCCTTGCAGAGGGGACCGAGGTTTGAGTTCTCTTCTAGATCATTGCACTCTATAGAACCTTCAGGATTTCGTGGTTTATCATGTGCATCTAAATGGGTTAATATTGCGTAGGTGAAACAACACATGGGAGAGGGCTGCCCAAGTTAGAGAGGCAGTTTAAATAACCTATGGAGTTGTTTAGTAAACTGCCTGAGAAGTTTAGAAGCTCTAGTCCTGGCAGTATCCTGGATGATGCTAGATTGTCTTTTGCTTATACTTGGTTTTGTGATGGGAATTAATTTCCATACACCAAGCCACCTCTACTTCTGGATTAAACTGAAACAAAATAATTGGTAAAATAAAACCATCAGGTCCTAACTCACTTTTATAGAAAACTCTACTGAAAGCTGAGGAATATAAGCGCTGTTTTTGATCTTCCTTTCTGTTGAAATACAGGTTGGAAGTGATTGCTTGTGAATTCCTGAGACCTGCTTAGCTTTGACCAAAAAGCTCTAGACTCTCTGATTAAATACAGATAGCTGTGGGTGTTCTTATTATACATGATTGGTTTGACACTGAGTTGAACTACTAGCAATTGAAAAAAGCTGAGGATAGGGCTGAGAGCAAGGAGAGAGGGCAGTAAGCAGCTCCTGCAGATAGCTGGGTGTTGGGTGGGTTAGCTGGGCTGCTATTGCCACCTGCTGGTGTTGAGCAAAACCAAGCGAGACCTCAGTGTAATTCAGTGTACTCAGGTTTGTTGCATGGGATTAAGCAGCTGTTAGGCATCAATTATAATTTTTATAGTCATACTTTTATTGTAGGTAATTGTTTCAATGAGCAAAAAAACCTCACTGTATTTTATGGCCAACTTTTATTTTGGGCATAGGCAATGTTGTAAATTTTTTTTTAATTGAACCTTTCTTTGAGCATAATCAGATTTTGAATAGTGGCAAGTTTTAGGGGAGCTGGTTGCAATGTAGGAGAGGTGATTTGTGTGAGCAGCCCTTTGGAGAAGGAGAAAAAGCAACTGGGAGTATCTGCTCGTGGGGGGACCCAAAATGCCTCTGCCAAAGTTGGCATTTGGGTGGAGGAGGTTCAGCCTTGTTTGTTAGGAGACACTCTGCTCCAGTTGGGGTGGCCAGCAGTTACAAATCCATGGGATGTCACGTGGGTTGGGTATTGCATGGCATGTGTGGCTGTGGTTGCTCTTAACTGGTCCTCAAACTTAATTGTATCAGGTTCAGTACTGGTGGTTAGCTTCAGCAAGCAACTGGCTTCCTTTGGATTGCCAGACACAAGTACTTATCTCTCTGGGAACTCATAAAATAAGTATGATTTGTTAGTCCAGAATCTGCCTTTCCTGGTGTGGGGTGACATGAGGGAAGGCAAAGAGGAGGTGACACGATGTCCTCCCAGAGCTCCTTGGAGCAGCTCTGTCAGAAACGCGCTGTGATGGGGTGGCATATGGAAGCAGAGTTAATGAACACCTCTGAATCCCTCTGGCATGGTCCAGTCACTGCATTACCAGGGCAAATTTGATTTCCCTAAGTGATTAGTGTCTTATGTTGCTGAAATTAGTGGATCATTATCAAATTATGACTTTTTGCACTTAATGTGACTTAATTGTCCTTTCATTATACAGAGTTTTATTGCAGTCCTTTTAGTGGGAGAATACAGATTAAGCTGTAGTTCCCAAGAAAGGAGATCCCTGTTCAGCCCCTCCTGTACAGTGACAAAACCACCCTCTGTAGCTTCATCTGTAGATTCTCTGTCTCTACAAACCATCTGCATCTGCTGGGGTATTTCAGAGCTTCATGTTTTCCAGCGAAGCACGGGCAGAGGTTATTTGCTATGAATCTTTCGTGCAGCACTTGGGAGCTAAGGTCAGCTCTGTCATGTATGGAAATCTGATCTGATCTGTGGTGGGGGTCTGACCTAAATGTGTCTTTGCCTCTGTTGTAGCTGCTGTGTACTATGCTGCAAAAATCTGTTTCAGGGGGAAGTGTAAGCAAGAGTTTCCTCAGGATTTTGGCTGTTAAGATCAATGTTAGGATCTTTCAGAATGGAAGAAAATCTTTCTCATAGTGAAAATGACAATTGAGGCAGCTGTACTGTCCCTGAGTGTCCAAAGAAGCCTCCCAGGACTTTGTTTCAGAGCTATCAGGTCCCCTAACACTGTCAGCACCTGGAGCAGCAGTCTGTGGCCCACAGGACCCCAGCAGTTTGCTGCCCAGGAGCAACTGAGCAAGTTGCCACTGGCAGCAGGACAGAGACATGGGGTTGGACTCCACGTATTGTCTCCTAAGAGAGTTATATGGCCACTTGGAGGAAATTTGATTTTTCTTCTTCCATTAGCAAAGTCCTTTCCCTATTTTTATTTTTTTTTTACCATTACTGTTAATAAGGCAGAGTGAGCTGATTTTACAGGACCTGAAGCATGTCTGAAGGGTTTGCCTCATGCACAGAGTCCCTTGCTTTGCTAATGGCAGATGCAGATTTTGCTCAGCTCTTTCAAGCAGCCTTCCTGCTGTTATTTTCAGCTGCAGGAGATGAGTCTGTCTAAAAGCAGAGTTTGTAACTTGCTGTTCTGTATTGTTACTAAGGCTTATTTGATTTCTTGGCTTATTAGCAGTAATCACAGTTTCATCTAGAAGCAGTTAAACCAGCAGGAAGCAGAGCAGTCTTTTTGTCCATCAGTTGTTAACAATTTCAGTTACTAGTATTCCCTGAAATGGAAGCCAGGCCTTATTTTTCATGTGTGATGGTTGGTTGTTGGTTTTTGGTTGTTTGGTGTTTTTTTTTTTCTGGTTCATATGTGCCTAATCCTTGCAGTACTTGGAAAACTAATTGGATCACAGTGGCACAACACATGCTGCTTACGCTAACACGGAGTAAAAATGGATGAAAGCAAATACATTGAACTTGAGGTGTCTTTAGGAAAGATCTTGGTAACTGAGTGTTTCTGTGTGGTTCTGCTAGCACACCAGCAGGCCTTTAAAAAGCTTTGTGCTTCCCAGCCCTCCCATGAACACCTCCTTGCTCTCCTTCATCCCAGGTTCTGCTCCCACTGAATGCAGCAGGCAAAAGGTGGTGGCATGAAGGTGGCCACTGGAGCTGGATGCAGCATGGATTTGGAGTTGGCTGTCACTGCCCTGGTGAGCGTGTGGCTTCTCTGCTGCAAGGTGGGCACCCCCAGGGCAAGTAAGAGTTGTCCTGATGCTCTTGGGCCATGCTTGGAGGATGCAGAAAGCCCAAGATGAAGTGTTTAGCTGAGCCATTTGTTAGTAACAGGTTCAAGTAGATTGAAATGAACTTCTTTAAGAACACTTTCATTGTGCTTTCTCTTCAGATTTAAAACCACTCAAGGAAACCTTGAGGGAAGGATACTTGACTGGAATGTTTCAAATCTAGACAGGAGGTAGTGTGATGACAGAGCCTTGATTCCCTAGCCTGTGTAGGCTTCAGGAGTACTCTGTGTCTATGAGAGAAGTACAACATGTTTCTAAACCATAAGAATAGAACATGTAATTTTTGGAAAGCATTGTGAGGCAGATGTCTTTTCTCACCTAGCTCTCTTCCCTGTTACTCTCCTACCAGTTCTTGGACTCTGATGAACCAAAACTCAGTTTCCAAAACCCTGGTAGTGCTGTGGTGCAGACAGCCAGAATGGTTCCCATGTAGCTGTGGCTTTGGGAGAGCTGTGCTCTGCTGTGCAGGAGGAGATCTCAGCACTGCTGGTTTGTCTCACAGAGCAGGGGTTGGTGGAATGCTGCTTTTTAGGCCTAAGTACTTGGAGAGTAAACCAAGCAACATGAATAATATTTATCAGCAGAGGAAAAGTAATGACAGTGCATTCTTAATTTTGTTTACTAGTCACACTAGTGAAGGGCTGTAACAGTAGCAGCAGCAACTCTTCCTGGTTTTTCTTGGTCCACGATGTGAACTCTGTGTAGCTATACTAAAGGTTGGAAACTGATCTTGTTTTCAGCAGCTGTTCCTAGCCTGTGCAGAGGAGACTTGCTAGCCTACAGCACGATGAGAGGTAAGTGTTAACGTGGTTTGTCTCACTCCTGTGAGATGCTAATGCATAAACAGGAATTACCTCTGCCCAGTTGAACTAACTGCTGTGTCTTGTGAGTGGACTACTTGGCATCTTCCCATCCAGACTTTGAGGGTGAAGTCTCTTGTCTCACCAGCCTCTATCTAGCCTTCATCCCAAGCACAGATGTTCCTGTTGCCTTCATGGGAAGAAATACAGTGGAAAAACCTTTTCTTGAGCATAAGGAGGATAAGGGGTAAAGCAGCCTCCAAATAGTTACTTCAAACCTCTATCTTAAAATTAGACATTATTATTATCAGCTTAGTATTTTCTTGTATCTTAGGCACTCTTATATAGCACTGGAAAACTCATCAGCTGCATTTTACTTCTGCCTTGTTACATGGTCACTTCTGAAAATCTGGTCACCCTGAGTCACAAGCTCACAGCACTTTGTGAAGCTCTTTCTGAGCAGGCTGATAATCCCCCTCTGCAATAAACCTGAAAGAAATCCACGTTTCCAGCCCTTCCGGTAATAAAGATAACTTTCAGGGCATACCCTGCAGGACAGGGTATGGTAAAATATTTGCTTTGTTTTTTTCCTGCAGGTGACTTTTTCAAAGAGAGGTACAAAATGTAAATGCTGATGTGGACTTCTTGAAGGGCTAAGGGAGTTTAAAAAGTTAACCAAATAATTAGGCTGATTTATACCTCGTTGGTGGCCTGATTCTCTACCATCACTCTAGTGGGTTTACTGACAGGAAGTGTAGCACAGAAGAGGAATATGTCTGAGCACTTCATGAAGGTATATTTTTATCAGCAACCTTGAGGAAATGAGTGGCACCACTAAAATGGATGTAATCCCTGTCTTAATAATGTCAGGCTTGGAAACTGATTTCAGTGGCAATATTCCTGTTAGGCAGTCAGATTTCATCTGGGTTATTTTCCTTTATACTGTTTTGTTGAGATCCCTCAAAGATCTTAGGTGTGATGTCAACAGAAAAAAAAAAAAAAAATAATTGGGGCACAAAGAGCATGTTGAGACCCATCCAAAAAGCTGTGTGTTGCCTTCAGTTTGGGAGCTGAAGCTTTTTGTTCATTTTCAATATTAGAACATTTGTCAATCATGTGAAGCCACCTCCTGTTGGAAATAAAACTTGCCCCAATGAGGCATTAGGTTTTTGTATTTGCAGGAACAAGTTTAATTCCAGGACTTGTATTCTGCTGACTGTTCCTTCCAGACAGCTTCATCATTGTCACTGTCAAGACTCAGGAGTGCCCGACAGTAAGAGCAGGCTTGAGGGGTGGAGAGAGCTAAGCTCATCTCCTGGTTCCCATGTAGAATCCATAGGTATCTCTGCGTAGCCTTTTGGGAAGGTGAAAGATGAACCTTGTCTGGAAAAGAAAAGCTTTGCTGAGTGAAAAGTTTTGGAAAAAACACTGAGTCAGAGAAAGATCCTCTGAGGCAGAGATGACTCCAGCTGTTAGGTCCAGCTTGGTGTTTGAATCTGCAGTCATTGCCCTTGTTGTTTTGCCAGGTTGTTTGCTGGTATAATCCGGTGTATTTTGGATAGACTTGTTTGCTCACTGTAAACCTTGATCTGTTTCTTGCTTCCTCTCACAATAAAAGCCCCTGTAGCATACAAGGCTTACCAGGGATTGAGCCTAGGGGTTTGTTTTTTATCTGACTTGAAAAATATTTTCAAAAAAATATTTTGGTCGCAACTAGCACGTTTAAGGGTATTCAAAGCATAGCCTAACACTGGTTTAAAATCCATTAAATAGTTTAAAGTTAGTATTACAATCTCCTCCTTAGGGCATGATCTGACATCAGTGAAAGAATGTTTAAAAAAACCAAAATTGTTTCATTTTATATAATAAAAGGTCTGATTTTTTTTCTGCCTTGCAGCTTATGGCACTGCTAGTTACATGAGTTGAGTATGAAGGTCAAATGTTCAATTACATGGTCAAACTTCAAGGTGAGGAAGAGTCAGATCCAATATACCTTAATTGGATTTTTTTCCTTTTTTTTTTTTTTTTTTTTTTTTTTAAATTCTAATTTTAAAAAAAATTAAAAAAACACCAAATTATTTTTTTTTTTTTTTTTTTTTTTTTTTTTTTTTTTTAAATCATCATATTAAAAGACATTCAGAACAGACCAGTAATAATTCTGGTACTAAGGTATGTGGCTAATGAGACATGCAAGCAATGTGAAATGGTGCAGTTAGGGAGGAAAAAAAACTGCCTTGTATTCCAGTATGACTTTCTAACTAAAACCCCATTAACTGTTTAAGTGAACCTCAGACCAAATGCTGATATTCTGCTCTTGGAAAGGCCTCTCAATCTGGTGTTGACAGGTTATCTTAACAAATGCTAATTGCTTAGTTCAAATCAGACTTGGCTGCAAATCATAGATTGGGTTTGGGAGTGGATTAAAATAATCAGCTTTTTTTTTTTTTTTTTTTTTGCCACTGCCATGTCAGTACAGATAAACTCATTTTAGAGTGATGTGAAGTAGCTTGAAAACAGGAGTAAATCTCCTTTTGACACTCATGGTGTCAGGATGTGCTCTGTTCACTAATAAAATATCAAGTGAATTCAGCAGAATGCTCTGGTTACCTAAAATGGGGTATTCTGTAGGCTTTAAAAATATTTATTCACTTCATCATATTTTGATTTACAAAAAAATGGAAGAGTGAGAGAAATCCTTAATGTTGATAATAGATGGGAAAATAAGATTATATTCAAAACCTATGTTCAGAGTTCTGTGCCTTTAATGATACACCAAAAACATAAATTTGAGTTGATTAACTTGTACAGTAGAACGTTTGTGTTTATTTTCAAGTAAGTGCTAATCCCTTTAGAATACTAGAAGGATTAAATACTAGAGAAAAAAAAAAGCTTTGCTTTGGGACTAGAAAAGCTTTCCTTAGATAAAAATTGTTTTCAGGACCCCTACCTAGGCAGCTCATCACTTTTTCACCCTTTAGACAAATCCCCTCCTTTTAAAGTAGTTGGATGTATGCATCCAGCATCGTAAATTAGAATTTGCATTTCCATTTCATGTAGCCCAGAGCATTCTTTCATGATACATATCATCATCTTCATTTCCTCCTTTGCCATGGGGCTTTCTACTTTTGTCCTCAGTACGGTTCCTTACACGTACACCTTTCAGCCTTTGATCTCCAGTCTTTGGTTGATCTGTAGTCCACTGCAAACTCTTTAGAGCTTGCAGCTATCTCAGTGTTTTCTTAATTGACAAGATTGATGATATGGCAGGATCAAAATTGAGACAGAAGCTGAAAGCAAGTGGTAAGGATGAATTTCAAATAGTCTCGGGGGGGGGAAAAAAAAGGGAAAAGTCTAGAAATGAAGCAGAGTTTTTCTTCCAATAGTTGGACTTCATCTATAGTGCATTAAAATAAATCTCAAAACATGAACTGGAGGAGTAGGGAGACCCACATGGTAAGTGCTAATTCCATGTTAATTCTACTCTTAGCAAACTGCCCCTTTGGGTATGTGCAGTGAGGAAAATTCCAGCTCCCCAGAAGTGCAGTGAGCCAAGGGAGCCTGGCAGAGGAGGTGAGAGAACAGCAGCTGGAAGGGAGACCTGCAAGAGCAGAAGGAGCCCAGACAACTAAACGGGGAAGTTTTTGCTTTAATAGGCTAATCTTTTAAGATGTGGAGTACTCTGGAACTGTGATCTGTTTCTCTACACTTTGAAGCCTTCAGTTACTTCACATCTTGTATGCAGGTTTCAATGCCACTTTAATCTTTAGAGTTCAAGAGATTATCAAAGGAGACATGCGTTGTGCTCTGTCATTAGGCTCTGATTATTTAATTCCTTGTATCATTGTTTTGTACGGTCAGATTAGCAGCCTGCCCTACCCCCCTGACCTGCACAGCTAGTCAGTCTATGTCAAGATGAGGACTTCAGCTGCAAATACTCTGGGTGTGCAGAGGAAGAAGAAATGATTCTTCCTGTGTATGATCATATTAAGTAATTGTGGTCTTCACAACAGTATTCCCTGCATTAATAAAAAGCAAAACCCCAGCTGTTGTTCAGTTTCTTACTCTAGTTCTGTTTTCCTAGCTCAGGTGAAAGGTTCACAGAGGGTACAGAAAGCTTATGGGAACTCATAAAAATCCTTTTGCCTGGGCTGCTGAATGAAGTATGGATTTATTGAAGAGAGAGGAGAGGACTGTAGCATCCCTAGCACAGGACCAGGTTTTTTTGTTTTTTTTTCTTCCTCTCTTTTCATTGCATCCAGTTTTTAATGATGTGCAGGTTTTCAAAACCAAACTTTGGGCCACAGCTGGGAACATGCCTTTAGTTACGTGCCTGCACCAAGAGCTTTCCTTTCTTGTGACTTGACATTTTGGGTAAGGGATGAGATCTCCCCCAACTCTGTTCTCCTTGTCAGTGTTGGCCCTTGATCAGCACTGTTTCAGAAGAAGAGGTATTATTTTTCATGAGGATACAGAGAGCTTTTCATAGCCTGTGCTTCTATCTCCAAATTGTGGTCTTCAGGGGGCTGATTATGGCTCATGACTGAAACAGAGGTGGGGTGTCCCTGAAGATGTGCCATCTGTCCCTTAGAGGCTGTTGAAGGGGGTGGGCAGAGGGCAGTTTCATGGAGTTAGCAGCAGCTCTGCCCCACCTCTTGGCTGAGCAGGGGAAGCAAGGGGAACTCTCCAAGGCTGCCCATAGCCCTGACAGCCCCTGACTGAGCCACACAGCGAGGACAGCAGGGCAGTGCTGAAAGCTTTCAAAGATAATGCTTGAACAAACAACCCAGAATTAATGGGATGGTCCTACTCATCTATTAATATTGTTCTGTGCCAGCATCAACAAGCTTGGAACAAGCCTGAGCCTTGTATTTATTAGTTTAGTCTTGGAAGATGCAGGTTCAGAACGCAGTGGTGGGAACTTCAGAGTAGGAGTACAGTGTGATAATTCACTCTGCCTTCCTCCATAAAACAGTCCCTGTGACTTCTGAAAGGGTTTCATTTTTTGAGTTCATGTCATGATCTCATATTTGCCCTTACTCGTCTCTGACAGTTGAAGTGGAGCTTTTTGAGTTTTCTCTGATAGACTTTTTCCAGTCTGTAACTCATTCTTGTGACTCTTCTGAATCCTTTCAGAGCTTAATAAAACCTGTTGAACTGTTGCATGCAAACCAGCAGGTGATAAAGCCTGTTCTTATTGATAACCACCTGTTCTTAGGCACAAGAACTGCACTACCTCTAAACCCACAGCACCAGCCCTGGCATCATGGTGGTGCAGCATGTCAGTGATGCTCTTTCCAGGTCCCCAAGTCTTCCAGAGTCACCAGATTTATGGAGATTCCTTTGCTCAGTGACATTCTTAATTTCTCACTGTTGCAACATTATATTTGGTGTATTAAAACACAGTTTCATGGCTCCAGTAGGCATAGAAAAGCCTCTTTAGCTTTGATCTTGTTCTTTTCTCTCCTTTATTTCTCCCATTACTGATGTGCCACCTGCACATCTTGTAACTGTTTCATGCTGCCTTCCAGGGCCTGCTCAGGAAAGCAGGGCTGAAAACCATTCCTGTGAAACACAGTCAAGCTGCTTAGTTTTTTAATTATAATTTCCCTTTTATGGTTTATTTTTAAACCATTTGGCTCCTTTTCAGTCCAGCTGTTGTATGCCAGGTTGAATTGTTCTTATTCTGGTTTTCAGTTTGTCAGGAGGCACGAAGGCAAGAACCTCCTGGTGGCACCACGTCTGTGTTATCGCTTTCGTAAGCTGCTGCAAACTCAGCAGAATACTCTGGTTTAACAGGACACCTTTTCTAAAGAGGGCTGCTCATTTGCCAGGAATAATACTGTCAGCTTTGGCTGTTGATTGAGTTTCTCTCCCTCATTTTGTACTTAACTCTGGGACTGGTGGGATGCTGAGCTCCCAACGACTGCTGGAAATCCAGACTGACCATCAGGGCAGCTCTGTTGTTGGTCCCTTAACACTATCCAACACCAGGTATCTTACCTGCTGCTCTAGAAAACATGTAATTCAGAGGGTGCTGTTCAACACCACTTTGAGAGCTTTTTTGGTATCTTCTTTAGCACCCATTATGATTTCGTGAGCTAGTCTCCCTTTTTCTGCCACATCTCACATAAAAAATATTGTTACTGTCAACTTCAAGGTTTTTTAACCAATATTTTAATTTTGTAGATATTCCCATGTTGTAAAGCGTGAAGGGAAAACCTAAGCAGTTGCCAGCATCTAGTCAAAATAAAAATCCAGCTTTCAGTGAACAGAGAATTGCAGTGTTTTTGACCAAAATGCATTGGAGAGCAGTAATTAAGATTTCTAATAACATGCTCCTTCTTCCAAATAACCATAACAAAGTGTGATGTGATGTGATGAAAAAGCAAAAGTAATGGGTAAATACAAGAGTGTGGCTTTGTTTAATGGTTGTGGAGCAAGCTGTTAGCACACCTATTTTTCATGGGCAGACAATGGATTATTAGTGGACGGATTTCCCCAAGCTTTCTGGATAGTAATCATTGCATGGACAATGACTGTGTGCATTGAGTTCATTCATAATGTCTCCAACACCTGTTTCCTCCTGTTTTTCCAACAGTTTTATTTGGGAAGTGTTGGAAACTGGCATGCTGTCTCATTGGAGTGTGGGGTGTCCTGGGGACACACGTTCCTCTGGCAGTGAAGATTTGCTGGTGAATACAAGTGTGTTGTTTAGCCCTTTAATAGGGATGTTGAGATACCCACTAGAGCTGTAAATGTCATTTTCTGAAGGTTCATCTTAACCTCATCTCCATGTCATGCACATGTTGTTCAAGTTCATCATAAAGCTTTCTTGAGAGCTCTAGTGCTTTGTGGTTAAAGAATTCAAACAGAAGCAAATATCCCATCCTTGTTCTCTGTTGAAATTGGTAATTTCTTGCTGAAATTCACTCTGTATGTGAAAGGCATCTCCCAGATCCGTCAGCAAAGCCGAGGCACAGCAATCAGGGAGGAACTCCTGCCAGGGGCCAAGAGGTCACACACGGATTTTACCAACTTCAATCCCAATCTTATCTCCTTTGCTTTGTCAAGGAAGCCTAAAAGAGAGATAGGAGGATGAAAGGCAGCTCCAAAGTCTTAGTTTTTAATGGAAGAAATAAATTCCAATTACACCTGGCAATGTTGTCAAAACTCAGGGGATCTTCATCCCAAGTCAAGGCTGGCTTAGGAAAATCCATTAAATAAAAGCTTCTAAAAGCAACACAAATTTTAATTAAGGTTATTCATTTAAGAAGTGATTGGGAGGCACAGAAGTTAGACTCTAGCCTCAGGAGCTTTGCTTTATTATTCCAGACGATGTGCAAGCATCTATGTCCATGGTCAGCGTGCTCAGTTGGCCTGTAAGGGGTAAAATGAGAAAATACTGTGAACGTAAGCAACACTTCAGGTGAGGTAAAAACAGGTAGTGAACTGTAGTCAAAGAAACAAGACTGGTCAGCTGATGAGTAATAAAAAAAACTGTCCTGACATCCATTTCTGGTCTTTTGATCTGCTTGTTAGTAGCTGGGCCCCTCTTTGAGGGGCAGGTTTGGCTCTGCCCTGTTCCCTGGGCACTAAAGCAGCGTGCAAAAGTCCCAGAGACAGTTTTCTCCTGACAGAGTACACAAGAATTGGCCATTTTGAGACCTCTCCTTTGCTTCCCACAATCCCTGGTGCCAGGTTGAGAGTTGAATGAAAACATTTGGCTGCTCCAACTGGCAGAGCAGATCATCAACAACCTTTTAAGAGGCTTAGGAACTGTCTGAGGCTACCCTGACTTACGCTGTGGGTTGTCCTGGCCCTTTGTATGGGCTGTAATCCTACAAGTGTAAAGCTCCTTGTGCTTCAGCTCCCTTGTTTTTTTGTCTGCAGTTGGTGTGTTTTTTGGAAGCAGAGCACAATTGTTCAGTGATGATACTTAGCCAGGTGCCAGCACATCCATGAGGAGGCCTCGTGGTGTTTCCACTGTGTCAGCAGCAGGGAAGGGACAAATTTAAGTCAGTGAGGATCATGCACTACAGGCACTGGCAGCTCCTCTGAGGTGCTGGTAAGATGCTCTTACAAAATCCTTTTGGCATCACACCCAGGCTTCTCCCTCTGAGTGCATTCATTCATTCATGGGTCTGTCAGCAGGTTATTGTGTCTGCCTGTGACCCTCCTGAAGACCATACATCTTATGTTCCAGCCCTCAAATGGGCTATGACCTTCTCCTCTTCTGAATGTTGGAGGAGTGACCTTTCAGCAGGGTACTTGCTTATGTAGAGGGCTGACTGGGAAGATTTGGCTGTGCTGGGGCTTTGGTCCATGCTGGCCTGAACTGAAAGAACAAGAGCTCTTTATTCTCAGGAAGGGATTCAAATTTTACTTCCATGGTTCCAATACAACCTGTACACATGAAGTCTTTACATGCTTTCAAAATTGCAATCTTCCTCTCTGCATAGCAATTCAAGCTACCCGGATTGCTAGGAGAATTCTTTTTATAGTGAAGGGAAGTGATTACTGTGTTTGTTTCAGTAATTATTCTTTCTTGCTAATCGCTTAAAAAAGAATAAATTGGAACAGGATAGCAATCACAGACTTCAGGAGAGAAATCCAAGTCATAGAAGCATAACTGTTAGGGAACAGACTTCAGTAAGGCAATGCATGCATTTTTTTCTTATGGAAATGTGCATGTGCAGAACTTCAAATGCTTATTTACTGACTTATTGTAGTAGTCCTTCAGCAGCATGCTGAGTAATGGGTACATGGAAGAGTCTAGCCAGTGAAATCCTACAATAGGGGAATTTTCAGCTGAGAAAGTGATCGGTTTGGGTACAATTTGGTGCTGCTTTTTTTATGTTTTAGCTGTGCTGTGAGAGCAGATTTGTATTTATTCCTTTTGGCCCCTGAATCCAGCTGTGGGCCTGAAGAAGAGCTGATAGGAGTTAGGGGATCATTGTTTATAGTTCTGCAGGTGTAAACTGCATCCTGAAAAAGAGAGTCAAGCACTTTAGTTGAGAAGCAGCCGCTTTGAGGCTGAAACCTCCAATGCTTCTGTGGCAGAAAGAGTACTGGGTGCTTTTGTCTAAGGATTGTATCTTTTTTTTACAGGAATATTCAAGTGTTTAACACTTGTCAGCAAGCTGACAGGAGCACCATGGCTCTTAGCCATGGGTTATGCCTGTGGTCATTTCTTGCCTCCCCACCTACAGCCAGCAAAGTTATCTTCATGTGACTCACAATTTATATTTGAAGAGAGGGTGGGAAGAGGGTGCCCAGGGGTAGGGGTTCAAACATGGGTTGTTTTCTGTAGTTACCTATCACTGATTTCTGGCCTGGCAAAACCAAAGCCCCCAAAGAAACCACCCCCCAAACTCAGGTTTGGAGAGTGCTGGATGGGGATGGACCGGTGCTGCGAGCGCTGGGGTGCGTGAAGCTGCTGCTGGAGCCTCTGTCATCTCCTGTCCCTCCACGGGCTCCTGCCGAGCAGGCACAGCACCTTCTCCAGAGCAGAAGGGTGAGGAGCAACAGCCAAGTGTGTGGCGTGAGGCTCCCTTCCCACTGGTGATCTCATAGCACCTTGGGCAAGTTCAGACATGAATCTTCCCAGAGCTGATACAGCCCAGGACTGCTGCACAGGGCAAGATGCTTCAGGGGAACAGACGAGAGATTTCAGAGGATGCAAGAGAGAAGCTGTGGAGTAGGCTGGTATTTAGAGATCTTTAATAGCTGCATCTTAAATACACGTTTTTATTTAAATGTGGCAAACTGGTATTTACTGCTATTCGCTGCAGCAATTCTGGTTATTCTAAATACTCTTACTAACCTCTTGAAATGCAAAGTTGATGTTCCTGAAGCTGATCTGTGATGTTTCACGTGTTGGATCAGTTTTAAGGCAGTATATTTTGTTCTCCCCGGTCCTTTTTACCAAGAGAAAGTCTAGTCCTTCCCCATCCAGCAGAGAGTTACGTACAGACCAAAGCCTGGTTGGGAGCAGCCTAGACTGCACCG
>NW_008616712.1:0-29074 GCF_000691845.1 Merops nubicus
CCCCCCCAGCTGCTGCAAGCGCTCATCCAGTCCAGACCTCCCTATGGTTATCTGTGCAAATGTACAACTGCGTTTCAAAGCTCATTTGTTTAAAGGCCACTGACTCAGCACTGCGCTACCGCTGCAGCCCCTCTGGAGACAGAGCCGCTCAGGAGGGACGTTCTGATGGCCACGCTCTCACAAGGTGCCTCTGCATTCCACACTCTGGAGAGCAAGTGTCACTAAGTGGACATGTGCACGACATTGGCCTGGGATTTCTCCGTTCGTACTGTACAGGAGTACACAGAAATACATACAGTATGGCTGTACTAATTAACAGTTGCATATTCAGCACGTGTAATTTCACCAGCTAAATGAAAAGTGCGCCTCGGAATTGGGTGGTTTTTTACTTCTTTCCATTGCAAAGATGAATATAACCCTTCATGTTTAGCCTGGTGCAGCATATAGGCAGTGTTAATTTACTCTTTAATACAAAATAAACCTTCCAACCACAAATTCACTAAAAGCAGTTTATACAAATCAAGTTACTTAATTTTTGGCAGTTTCTTCGGACACAGTCCAAACGTCTCCCAGTTGCTTAAACATCCCCATTTTTATTTAGACAATGGGTTTCCTAAGGGGGATCACAAATTCGGACACACTTACCTGTAACAAACTCCCACAGCCCAGTGACACACCAGCCCTCCTCACAGAGAGCCAACAGCCCCGCGCTCCACTGCCGGCACCGGCACCGGCCTCGCCGCCCCCCCTACCGCACGCGTCCGTGTTGTGTATAAAAACAATGACAACAAAGTCAAGCTGTTAGAAGTTAAACTTGTAGAAAAAAAAAAAGGAAGATTTTTGTTATAGCTGATCTAGTCCTGTGTAGCGTCCTTTCAGAGAATATTGCCAGTTTAAGTTCTGCATCTCGGGGGAGATTTGAGTTTTTCAAGCTGGAAGGCCAAAAGAAATGCCTGTAACTCAACATCTGCCTCGGCCACTTCACCTTCACCTTGGGTGTGACTTCCACAACACACCGTGAACCTTTAACTGGTAGACCCCAAGGCTGTCTTGGCTTCCCTGATAGAACCTGCTTACAAAGGACACGTTGCCTTTGGTTTATACAGTTTCTCTAGGTGGAGGTGGAGCAGAAGGGAAAACTGGCATGTCCTCACAGCCATTCTTCATGGTAAGAGATGGAAGGAATGACGAGCAACACTACGTCTCACTACGATATGTCAGGACAAAACCAAACTGCTTCCAGACGCGTCTGAAAGACGCCACAGCTCAAAACATCACTTCAGCTGCTGCCATCAGTAAGCTGCTGCCTTCAGAGACCAGTGAGACCACACCCTTGCTCCAGCCACGGCCGGGGCTGCCCTGCTGCCTCCAAGTGCTCTCCCCAGTAACCGTTCCACGGGGCGTTCAACTTCTGCCTTCCAGAGACCCGGGGTGCGCGCCCTCGGGTGCCTGGGAGGCAGAGGCTGGGCCCACGCCCCGGGTGAGCCTCCTGGGCTGCAGCACCACCCAGTGGAGCCAGGCAAATGCTTCCATTGCACGTTCCCATTTTTAAACAGGAAAAAAATTAAAACGACACCAAGAGTGTGTGCTGGATTTCTGTGGTATTCTGCCAGGTGAAACCCGGTTGCTCATCACAATACTGAATATGTTTTCTAGTTTTGTCAGATATCAGGGCCTCGCTTCTACCCAAAGAGTTCTCCATTTGTTTGCTAACAAATAAGTTATTATTATTATTCTGAGTCATAGCTCATCCTTTTCCATCATTTCAAATGCTTCTATATCCTCATTCCAGTCTGCTAATATGGATTCCATAGGCTGGACTTTATTATCCCAGTTAGCTTTGGAATTTGGCTCTGTCTCAGTCTGTTGTTCCTGAGGCTGGCTGTCCCCCTGCACAGATGCTGGCTCTGCAGCACTGGCCTCCTCGGTTCCAGGGATGTGGGAATCCTGATGTGAAAGGGAAACGCTGTCACTGGCTGCCTGAGCTGGGGATAAAGAGTCAGGGCTGGTAACATCAGAGCTTTCTTCTTCTTCAGGCTCCTCACTGACTGCACCAACATCCTGAGCTGCTGAAGTGGCTTCTTCTGAATTCTGTTTCTGTGAATCATTTTCAGATACTTTCTGGTCCATATTCTCCATCTCCAAGTCTTTGAGAAGGGGGGGAAAAAAAAAAAAAAGGCTTTGAAAAAAGCTTAGAAAGGCAGCACATTATTATGTATTTCTAAAGCAAGGTCACTTCCCTTGGCCTTATTTCCTCAAGGAAGTGCAGACTTGCCATTGGTATGAAAATTTAATGTTATTAAGGAACTTGTTTTACAAAGTGAGGGAAGGGAAGACATTTAAACACATTTTAAAAGAAAGCAAACTGCATTGTGAGAGTAGTTCTGGTTTGTCCAACTTCAATAGTCACTTCTATGATGAAAAGCTGAGAGTTGGGGTTGTTCAGCCTAGAGGAGGCTCTGGAGAGACCTTACTGATGCCTTTCAGTAAAGGGGCCTATCAGACAGATGGGGACAATATTTTTGGCAGGGCCTATTGTGACAGGGCAAGGGGTGATGGTTTTAAACTCAAAGATGGGAGATTGAGATTATATAGAAGAAATTTTTATTTATTTTTTTTCCCACACTGAGGGTGGTGAGACCCTGTCCCAGGCTGCCCAGAGAGGTGGTAGATGCCCCATCCCTGGAAACATTCCAGGTGAGGTTGGCTGGGGCTTTGAGCAACCTGCTGTAGTTGCAGATGTCCCTGCTCACTGCAGGGGGGTTGGACTAGATGACCTTGAAAGGTCATTTCCAACCCAGAACATTCTATGATAGTTACCAACCTTCAGTGTTCAGCAAATACCCACTGCATGCACTGAACTCTAGTGCTGGATTTTAAAGCACTCCCAGATGCACCAGGACCCCACATCTAAACAAGTGGGAGTTGGGCAGAGCTTTATAAGTTTCCTGAACTGTGAATTTAAGAAAGAGCCAAAGCCTCCCTCATCGCATTCACGCTCAAAGTGACTGACAAACGTATCTCAAGTACCAGCTTAGCTTTACAGCAGCTGTCCCGTTCATCCATCCAGATTTCTCTGGAATTTGATGTTTATACCTAACATACAAGACACTAATGTTTCAAGACTCCTAGGGAGTTTAACTGCATACACCATTTTTAACATGGAATACTTACTGCTATCAATAATGTAGTTTGGAATCATTTTACCTTTAAAGATTGTTGCTGGGATTCCAAATGGAAGCATGAGGAGAGTGGAAGAAGCAGATAGGGGTTACAAATTCTCACAGGCAGAGCTATCTTTTGTATTCAGTATTTTAGAGCAGCTTAACCACTGTTAGAAGTGGGAGGAATCTGTAAGCAGCTATGAAGAAACAACACTGCAGCTCTCAGCATATCACCTTTGCAAGTGTGCAGAAAACAAATGTGGTCACTAGTTTACCAGAGACACTTGTTTTACAGACTCTGCTTGGACAAAGCAGTGTGACAAGGAAGGCTCACAAAAGGAAAACCTAGAATTTTCTGCCATAGACAGCCATTTTAATTGTGAATATATTAGCTTGCAATTTTCCTGTCATACAAGAAAAACAGCAAAACCTCTGAGGTCAGCAGCCTTATTTCTTGCTTCTCCTTAGATAGGCAAAATAATTGTAACAGCTGTTTCTTTCCTTTTGGGTACCAAGGATGTCACAGGGGAGCTTGATAAGAGAGAGGCATTTACAATGTAGGGCACCGAAAACACTCACACTCTTCCTGACACCACTTCAAAGCAGATTATGACAAAAAGGGTTCAAAAGGAACCCAAAAGGCTGTATTTTCTCATTAGTCAAACTGACATTTAACTTAGGAACAGCATTTCTGGATGTTAACTTAAGGGCAGGGGAGCAGATAATGACACACCTCAGATAATGACTTTCCTATGAAGAAACTGGTACCTAATGTCAAACAGAAAACCAGAGCTACCAAATAACGTGTCTGCACCTTTGGGCAACAGCAGAAGCTGCTGCTGGACACATCTCGCTGTGCCACGGCACAGGGGGAAGCTGAATGTGTACAGCCCACCTCTGACCTTACCTCTGTCTTTTGCTTTATCAGAGAGGAGCACTTCCACAGCCTCATACTCCCGGATTGCATCCAGTATAATGTTTCCCTCCTTGTTGAAGAGGAAGAGCATGGGAATTGTGATATCATCTGTATTCTTCCCATCACCAGCCATTTGGAAGAGAGGGGCTGTGTCACTGCTGCTTCCCTCGTTGTCATCTGGCCAGGGCACAGAGAAGAGGCGTAAGCTGAGACACACACACTACAGCTCTCAACTCCACTGGCCTCCTACTGCCCAGTCAGCTACGAGGATCCCGGGCACAAAATGGTAAGCTGGCTGTACAAAGGAAAAGCCAGCCTGGGTACTTCTTTCCCTTAACATTTCTCATTCGTATCTCAGCTTTTCCTCAGCAGTTAGTAGATAGCACCACTGGAACTCCCAGTGATCCTTAAAATAACAATTTCTAATCTGCAAAACCAGTGACAATTACCCCCCCTGTGATTTGTTTAGCTACACCTTCTGTGCAGATCTAGACAAACCCAAACTATTTCTTCATCTCCAAAAAGCTCAATTTCTGTGTTGGAATACCATCATCTCAAAGAGTTTAGCAACTCCTTGTCACCTCCCCAGTAGCTTGAAATCAGTAAAATGCATGTTACATCTACACAAACTTAAGATTTTATTTACCAATAACAATGCCTCCTATTGCTCCAGCTTTTTGAATATTTCGTGCCTTTTCAGCAAACATACACTGGCCTCTCTGCATCAGAGCAATTTTATCTTTCACTGCCTCAGGATTAGTGATCTCTGAGCATCCATTATATGGCTTAATGGTTGCAACAAATCCTCTTGTCTGTTTGGAAAGACAGAAACCAAAATAAAGAAAGAATTAGAGCACTAGGTTCAAGCTTGCAAAAGATTAAGCATTTTTGTTTCTTCAGTTAATCTAATGCATTTAGTGTTGCCTTCTGTCAACGCAGGCAATCTTCACCCTGAAGCTGGTGTTCTAAGAAGCAACAAATGAGCAAGTGAAAACCTAACTCTCATAGTCAGTGTATCTCCTCTGTACCTGTGAACGGCTGTCTCTGGAAAATTTTCTTCTGTGAATTGCTAGTCTGGAACTGCTCTTTGGGGCTGCATATTGCCCAGCTGAAGGTTGGTAAGATTCTCCTATTTCCTCTGTGATAGTTTCTTCTTTCATCCAGATACACCCTTTTATAAAAATTTGCATAAGAACAGCCTACTCTAACTTTAAAAAGGCTTTTGCAAATTCACGGCTGACACGGCAGGAAAACCTTCCCTTAAATTAAAATTTCTGAAAAGATGCACTGCAGATTATACAAATTTGTTTAAAAAACCATCTTATGTACGGATCTGAAATCCCAAATCACAACTGATGATTCAGGAGCAGAGCATGGGCCACAGACTGTTAAGCAGCTCATCTAAAAGCCTGTCAACCACTGTTATTCTGTTATTGCTGTGCCCTGTCATTTTAACCACTATAATTAATTGATCACCCTCCAGCTGGCCACCCTGAAATAGTAACAGTACTGTAAAATTTGGGCTTATGCAATGACAGAAGTAACAGAAAGCTAGGAACAAATCCCATACACATCTTACATACCCCTGCTTTGTGTTTGGATAAGTCCATCCCAAATTGTGCTGGTCCAGCAGTCAAGACCACCCTGCCAAAGAACGGATGGGAAACGATTTGGACGGCACGAGGAGGTAGCTGTTGCTCTTTCTGCTGCTGGCTGGAGAGTTCAATCATCTCCTGCATGAATCGTAACCCATCTTCAGCATCGAGGGAACTTGCTGCCTGAGTCATAAGGAAACAACAAATGGTTTCTTCTTAAACGTTTGAGAAACTTTGAAAAAAAAATTCAATTGAAGTTATGTTTGCTTGGACCACTGCCACAAAGATTTTTAAAAACAAAGAAGATTCTCACTTGCACTTCTTTGTTTTTTCAAATAAGGATGTTAACCTTTTAGCACCTCCACCGCCCAGAAGGCTAGAATCATACAGACAGACCTCAAACAAATGGAATTATCTCACACTGAAATAATAACATTATGTCAAAGTGATGTAGTTCACAACAGTCTTCATCTAAATTAATGGAAGATCAGGTAAAAGTTTTGATGAGGCAAAATATTAACAAGCATCAGCCTGCTAAAGACAGTTGCACGCCCAGCTCATGTACCTCCTTCCACAGTCTGGGTGTCCCTCCTGAACCTCTAAGTGTCAAATATCACTAGCAGGAATTTAATGAAACTTTTACAAAAAAGCCAGGTACTGTCAGGTCTTACTTGCACTGCATGCTGTACTAATTGTACTCGTCCATCTTTCAGGTGAATCAAACTGACTCCCATCTTCTTCAGGATCTCCAAGTGTTCAGGATTACTGGCCATGAAATCTCTGGCTCTCAATGGCGGTTTTGGGCCACTTCCCAAATTCTCTTCTCTGCCAAAAGATATTGGAGATGTAGGCTTTAAAAAAGCTAGTTATTCTTGAAACATAACTCTCACATTATTGCTACCACCACAAGATTACAATTCTCTGGAATTATGTTGTGTATAATCTTCACTAAATGCAACTTCTCAGTCAAGTTATCTTTTCTAGAAGTTGTTGCTATTATTGTTAACTTTGTAGCACAAAAAAGCACACGCAATGTTTGTAACAAAACTACCCTGTGCTATCTCTCATTTCTCAATAGTCTGCATCATTGTAAGATTGGCTAAAACCAGTCTTCCTCAGAGTTGCTACTCAGTTTTAGTCAAGGAAGTATAAATATCAAAGAAGTGGTTGGAAGGATAAACTTCATCAGCTTTAACAGTGTCTTCAGTTCTTTGAATCGGGTGAAGTTACGTAGGGCAGCACAATTTGCTTACTACAGAGTTGCAGAACTGTTCAAGAGACTACAGACATTAATTCTACACACCAGAGAACAGGGTTCCTGTAATACCTGGGCTACAATCCCCACTTGGAGTATATGGCTCATTAAGGTCCTCTGGCTTTGAAAGATTTTCTATTCCTGCTGGAAAGGAACTAAATCTTGCTGATGAAAACATAACTGATTCCCCCATAGCTAGGCTATCTCTTCTAGAAGGACTACAAGCTCAAGCAGAGTAAGCTTACATTTCTCTTTTCCATGCATAACAGACACTATTCCACTCACTCCTACTCTAACAAGAGACAGAAAATATTCATCTTACGCTCTGGAAATACCCCTAGGACAGCTCTTATCCACCACGTTTTTCAAAGGTTCACGAATACTTTGAGCAAACATAGGGTCATTTGGGAAAAGGATCTGGGTGTTGGGACAGGTCCAGTCAAAGTTGCTGTCATCCAGCTCTGTGTATTCTGTAGTCTACAATGAAAGATACAGATCAGCTGTTGTAAATGCAATAAATGTCCTAGAACCACACAGATTCCAGGAATGAAGAATACATCCCTTCTGTGCCACACCCTGGAACAACAGAGGGTAACCAGTGCCCACAATGCCTTCTAGAGATAGATAAATACACCACCAGTTCTGCTTTGTAACTTACCTAATTTGTATTCACAATTTCTGGTTTTTGTTTGGGGTTTTTTTGTGGCTTTTTTTTTTTTTTTCCCCCAGAAATAGCTAATCCTGTACTGTGCAAACAGTACTTCTCAAGCCACTGACACCATTTTCAATGGAGCTTTCTTACTCATAGTATGCATGTTGGCAGCCTGGACTTAGACCTTAAGAAAAGGATTTTACCCACAAATGGTAATAAAAGACCAATTAAGAGAATAAATTGTTATCTAGATAACTACACGTTAGGCCAGAACTTCACACAGCATCATCTGTGGGAATCCTTTCTGTCTCAAACAGATCAATTTCTCATGTTGGGAATTAAAGCTATATAAAAATGCTCCTTCAGACCCTCCAGAGGATTTCTTGCACAGTTTAAAAACCAGTCTCCGTTTCCAAAACTCAGAGACAAAAACATGATAAATGCTCAAGGAAAGAGTATTTCAGAGAGGGTGCAGGATCTCCACCATGAAGGAACATGAAAATCCAACCCCATGACTCATTAAATATATTACCATGTTAGACATTAAAAGCAAGCAATTAAAAATTTGTCACTGTCTAATGCTAGAGTCCATAAAACCAAGTGGCTTCTACTCAATTACAGGATTTCCCCAGGACACGTGGCATGGCACACAACAGGAGCATTTTCCTCTGATCCAGGCGTCACGGGAAAACTCATAGTAAAGGTTAAAAATAGGGGCACAATAACATAAATGAATTTACATCCCTGACACCCTGGACACCTCTCTCCTCACTCCTTTGTTTCTTTTGCTTGCCAGTAGTATTACTACCTTAAAAATAAATTATGTCCCCTTATTGAGCACAAAAAAAAAAGATTATTTAGGATGTTTCATGGCATAGTTGTATTGCTATGGAAGGTTAAGTACCTTATAAACCTATAAATGTTCTCATATTTACACAAGAGAGACCTAGTGGATGGACTAAACCAATTAAAGATCCCCAAAGCTACAGCTGTGCCTTGTTTAACTTTCTAGTGGTCTCCAAAACCCTTTCAAAATTTGCCAAGGATTCACATCATAAAATAAACAACAAAAACTTAAGCATGTTGCAAATGTTTTTAGAGAAATAATAGAAATTAAAGGTGAAAATAAAGTATCACAGCTTGTTCTTTTCAAATTTATACAGAGATGATGAATGATTTTGTTTTAAAATATTGCTAATATTCCACAGCTTTTTTCTCAAGACTCAGTGGTGCAGAATCTAGCCATGGCAACACGTACACTCCTGTGACTGGCACTACGAACACGATGAAATAGTTCACAGTCAGTGAAGCGTTAAAATGGGTGGACTTCTTCAGACTATGGTCTTTCCTGGTTTTTCTTCCATTTCCTCTCATAAAAAAAAGGAATGGGCTCAATGCACCACTAGAACTCTGATTTGAGCCGTTACATACCGTATTCTTTTTAGAGATGGTTTGGTTTGTAGTGGAAAGCCAAAGTGGTAACAGATGAGCTTCTGTAGTGAAGATATAATCTTCGATGTCGAAAATCATGTCTTCCTTATCAGCAAACAGCAGGTAAAGATATTTAAACATCTCAGCCAGAAAGAAAGAGTCCATTCTATGGAAAAAAGTGGTTGTCCTTTAGGAAGTTCTCTTTTTCTTTAAAACATCAGTATTGTTCTGTCTTTGAAGACTTCATGACTACTATTGTTGAACTTAATTCCTTCAGCATTCCTTCCACTTGGAAGAAACTATGTTTGGAGGGAAATGATTCACCATCTTCAGTAGCAAACAGCATTATAGAAAAGCCAAATAAACCTCTTTACAAACTTCTGAATTTGAAGCATATTTTATTTGAAAGTAATTCATCTAGTGCTCTGAGACAAATGAAACATTATTAAACTAAAACTATTCTTATGTAATGAATTATAAATCTATTGAAATACTTTATAAACTATGACAAATGGGTAATTTAAGACTTGGCTATAAAACTGAAGACAGACAGCTACTCAAAAGTCAATTAATTCAATTAAATAAACAGGGTAATGATATTTTTTCCTATAATCTTTTTATGGAAAAAAAAATAATTGCATAAGTTTTTACCTATCTTCATGACTCCCTGTACGAACATCCTTCATGGCAGCAAACCCACAGGGTACTCTTGCATACTTGTTCAAGTTTTCAATAAGTGTTTTTCCTACTTCTAGATAGTAAGGGTCCCCAGTAGCCTATAAAAGAAAAAAAAACCAAAACCCAAACATAGAGGTGCACTTAGTCTTACTGAACATCTAGCAGCTTTCGCTTTCCTAAGGCTAATTTATTGATTCCATACCTTCTCAGGCAGCAGTAAAGCTTAAATTATTCTTAGTGCTAAATGGTGAGAAGAGAAACTCGTAAGATACTATTGCATCACCTTTTGTAGATACACAGGTAAGCAGATGGAAATACTTAAAGAAAGGCAAGACACTGACACTGCTCTTCTCTGCAAGGTACAAACAGCTTTTGCTCTGTCTCTAAGAGTATCTTTAAGATACCCAAGTATCTTTAAAAATACAGGCCTTTGCCACTTAAGAGTTTTCGTTCTAATTCTAGGCATATAAAACAAAATTCATAGAGCAATTTTTGATAACCAATGCTAATCTTTTTTGTGTACAGAATTAGCTCCAGTAGGTAAAACAAGCTGGAGATAGGCTACTCATTCTGTATTGAAATAAAACAAAATTTCAGGTGCTAGATAAAGTGGCCAAAAGTCAAAGGAATTAAAGTGATCTTACCTTATACAAGAAATAAGTGCTTTCAGCAAATTCAGGCCTTAAAGGATGCTGAGCCCAGTGAACTCTAAAGTCTGTTGTGAATGCCTGAGAAAGAAAAAGAACAGACAAAAATAAATGCAAGAATGAAAACCAAACAGGTTTATTTTGAACCTAATTTTAACTGTATTACAACAGCTAAAGTACACAACAGTGGAGGACTGAACATCAGTCTCAAGAGGCTACAGAAACCTCTGTCCAGTTAGTACATTTGAGGCCAAAACCTAAACCAGTGCTCTAGCCCACTTAGCAGGAGTGGGATTTAAGCTCCTGTTAGTGCAGAGCTCCAGACACCGCCCAGAGTCTTGACAAGTTCCAGCAAGCAGAGTTCTGGCAAGAGATGCCAGATGATAACTTGTGCTCCAGATGCAGGAGGTGGCACGTAGCCTCCAACTGCTCCCATCAGCACAAGCACCCAGCTGCTGCTGCAACCCAGCCAGGGCAGCCTCTGGAAGGGCTGCCACACAGAGACCACCCCAGCTTTGGCAAACATTGATTTTCTGAAAACTCACCTACCACCTGCCACTTCCAGTACATTACACTGTCCTTGCAGACAGACAGATGGTAAGCAGCTCGTTTTAACTGAAGAATTACCACAGACTAGAAGTCAGTTATCTAAAAATTTCCTAGTCTGTGTATTCACTGTTAACATGTACTGGCAAAAGCCACTTCTGTGATGGTTTATATACACTACTAATTAATACCAGGGTTTAAATTAAGTGTTTGCTAAGGAGGATGGCATAGTAGTTTAAATGCAACTAACTGATGTTTCAAAGTTTCCTTCATAAGTACACAGTCTCAAAAAGACCACCCACAAAGCCATAAGGAGCCAAATCATACCATTTTAAAAGGACTCCAAAATAATTGCTCCATTGCTTAGAGAGCATTCTTTGATCTCAGTATCCACATTAGAAAAATGCAACGTATCAGAAATAAGCTTACACCAGAGGAAGGTCAAAATTAAAACTAGAGTCAGAAGCTTTCTCATATATTCTGGGTCATCTCAGAATAAAGACACACTTCAGCACGTAAACCAGTTTTTCTGTGCAGAACTAACACCCTCAAAGACTCCACTTGCAGTATCTACAGATGGCTCTGTGTGCCTACTTTCAAGGACATTATGCAAAATTTCAGAGTATTCTCTTGGAACAATTCAGTCTTCAGTTTCCCTCCTTGAGTTAATAAAGGTGACTGAATTCTTTAGTATTAATGCTAGCAGCTGCTTGCCAATATAATACTACATGTCCTTATACAAGTTTTGCATAATGAAGTGAGTCAAGGACAATGCTGAAAGGCTGGAATATGAAGCCTAAGCAACTGTTAATAGCAGCAGCTTCCTATCACCGTGTTCACTACAGCATAACTGAAGGAAAAATACTTCATATCCAAAAGACAGTTGTCATACATGCAGAACTGAAAATAAAAATGCTGTGGAAACAAGACTTTTGTTTTAGTAACACATGCATCCACTATTTTTTTCAAATGGATATTTGAGACTGCTCAAATAGAGACAAGAATCAGTTTGCACAATCAAAAAATTACTGCCTTACCTCTGGAAGAAAGTTATGCTTTTTTATAACCTGATACAGCATCTCGTGAGTTTCAATAGCAGGTCTAATATCACCCTTCAATACCTAAAATTAAATAATAAAATTAACACTAATTCACCATGCATAGGAATAATATTATAAGTTAGGCAAAACCACTGTGTTCATGTAAAGTTACAGACCAATTCCTGCATTTCCAGCTGATACATACTGTAAATATTACCCTTTCAGTACAAGTCACAGATACGCCATAAAAGCTTTTTAAGCAAAACAATCAGTGAGCTCATTAAAACTCCTGCCTATGGAGAATCTCTATCATTTACAGAGAACTGCAGTGCAAGTGTGATTTAGTTTGTCTAAAAGATGTAAATGGCACACAAACTAGAAAATTTTGTCACTAGACTACTAAAAAGGCAGCTTACTTTGAGTGATTTCATGACTAGGAATGAAGGAAGCAAATCACGCTGACACACTTTTCTTGCTACTCGACATGGGCGGAAACGCAGGGTAGCCTGCATCATAGCTCTGAAGTGACAGGGGGAGTACAGAAATCCTCATTGCTGAAAATCAGATTGCTAAGCTCGACTTGCCAATTACATATCCAGTCTAACTATTTACTTGTTACTAAAATCACCTGCACATGGGTTTTAAACCTTACCTGCAACCCAGGGAAGAAAGCTAGCAAAGAATCCATCCAGGTCCTAGCATTTAGCATTGGTTTATGGATATGAACATCAAGAAGAAGAGGTGGCTGGCTGATGTATCTCATTATGGCATCATAGTGCTGACGAACATCAGAAAAATTGTGAGTTTATATTATTGATACATTTTACAACACAAAAATACATCAGCAGATTCTGGCATTTTATTTCAGTGGAAGAACCAGCACTGCATTCCAAATCATTATTACATTTGGTGATGCACACTAGGTTCTAGTTTTCCAAACTCAAAAGAAGTGTAGTAAATATTGAAAAGCTCCCCAGCATTACACATGCAATACACATCACATTGTCCAAGTAATACCTGCACACAAAAGTGTATCTAGCAGCCTTGTGATAAACAACTATCACAGTTAAGGCACATTTGTTTCTGCTGAATCTTTAAGCACATACTAAATAAACCTGAAATGGCTTTCTCCAAAAGACAGAATTCTGAAGGAAATGCATCTCAGGAGGAGAAGGGGGAGAGGAGGTATAAGCACCAGCAAGGCAGTTGGACTTGGTGGCTCAGAAGAAGTTTAAAATCCACTAGTTCACTTGTCAGCTCACTGACTTCCAATCTCATACTCAAGATAATGGCCCTTCTTGTTTTCTCAAGCACAGAAGGTACAATCATGAGCACATCAGCCAAATCAACAGGAAACACTTAACAGACCTAATTGACCCAAAACACAGTAATGGTGGCTGCAGGTTAGGAATATGAAATCTTTGCAGTCAAAGAGTTGCAACAGGCCTTTAGCTACTGAATTATTCCAATTTTAATATTCCTCATGATATTAAATTATAAAAGGCCCTCATATTATTTTACAGAAACATTTGCAGTATTATACTCTCCAAGGTGATCTTGAAATACAGATTCTCTGTACTGGAAACATGGAAAAAGCAACCAGAAGATTCTGATTTTTATCAGCTAGGGTTAAAATATCTGCTCAGGTGACAGTTCACCCAAGATTAGCAAAAACTCACACTAAAAAGAGCTAGTACTTGACAGATTAGAAATCACAGAAATTCTGCTAAAGAGCCCTTCATAGGCTCCTCAAGCTAGCAGCTGACTGACAACACAATTAGTTGTAAATTTGTCTTACAGAAGGCACAAACCTGAGCAAGGTGTTAACTTACCGTGTTAAATCTTTCCAGGAAACTGTCATCTCCCAGCAAGACATAGGCTTTTAATAAATATTCATAATATGAATCTATTCCTGCTCCAACTCCACTATCTAGAAACAGCAGAAAATGAAAAGGTGAGTTTACTTTAAGTAACTATATGGATATTTCCCCTTGGTTTAATTTTGATTCTAAAGGTTCTTCCAGTAAAAGCAAAGGCCTCTTCTAGCATCACTAGAATTAAGGCAGAGCTGGATCCAAGGACACAATACTGCAAAGCCTTTAGTGCAAAGAAACAGTATCAGTGCATACAGCAATAGGAACAGACATGCATTGAAGCCAGTTGCTTCGTTTTTCTCATGTGAAAATATTTCTACTGGCTGCCATAAACAACCACACTCCTGTTTTGTGGGTTTTTTTCTACATATTTATACGTATTTATAGTAGAATATTATGAAAATGTATCCAAGCCATTCCTCTCAGCATTAAAGTGAACCAGAGAATACTTTCATTGTAATTAATAAAACTAGTTTTGCTACCAAAATACATTTTCAGAGCGAAGCCCAGGTTCACACAAACACAGAATGGTGGGGGTTGGAAGGGACCAATCATCCAACCCTCGTGCTCCAGCAGGGTCACCCAGAGCAGGTTGCCCAGGATCGCATCCAGGCATGTTTGGAATCTCTCCAGAGGAGGAGACTCCACAACCTCTCTGGGCAGCCTGTCCCAGGGCTCCAGCACACGAAAAGCATTTTTTTCTTCCTGTTCAGATGGAACCTCCTGGATTTCAGTTTGTGCCTGTTGCCCCTTGTCCTGTTGCTGGGCACTATTGAAAAGTCTGGCCCCACCCTCTTGACCCCCACCCTTTAGATATTGAGAAGCATTGAGAAGATCCCCTCTCAGTATTTTCTTCTCCAGGCTAAACCACACTCTTCTCCATAGGATCCTGTTGGCCTCCCTGGCCACAAGGACACACTGCTGGCTCACAGCAAACTTGCTGTCCACAAGGACTCCCAGGTCCTTCTCCATGGAGCTGCTTTATGACAGGTCAACCCCTCACCTGTACTGGTGCATGGGGTTGTTCCTCCCCAGGTGTAGGACCCTACACTTGCCCTTCTTGAACTCCATGAAGTTCCCCTCTGCCCAACACTCCAGCCTGTCCAGGTCCCACTGAATGGTCTTGCAGCAGGTTTCTCCAGCACTGAAGTTACGTCACTCCACTTGCCTATCCCATTAATATTTTCCAATAGTCTGGAGAAGTACATTGGGAGGGCTGTCAAGATTTTTTTTCTTGCCCAAAACAACATGTGGTCAGTGACCCCAGGTGGGGACCCCACTCACCTTTGCGGACCCAGTCCCCAGTGTGAATGTTGATGGTGACTCCCACCAAATTGCTGCTGCGCTGTCTCTTCTCCCAGATGAAGTCTAGTGCTTTCCGTGCGTACTCCTGCAGCAACACACACACTCCTTAGTGCAAATTAGGGACACACAGATACTAAAGGCTTTGTCTACTGAAATTAAGATGCTAGGAAGTAATAAGATGCTTCATATCTACCAACTACAATACTCAGTATTACGTACATTAAATAGGACAATGTTCAGTCCACATTTTATATATTATTATATATTAGTACACACTTTTGCTGACTACAAAAACCTGTTCTTGATTACACAACTATCTGCCAAGACACTGTATGGTCTTAGGAAAGTTAAACGTCTTTCTGCATGGGTTTCCTTCTGTAAAATTACGCATACAGACAGAATAGTGTAACTAATTAAAATAGTTCAAGAAATATAACAGCCTTAGAATAAAAATGGCTGTGTCTTTTCAGACATCTCAAGGTGGAGCAACAATCCCTGTCCATACAAGTTATGTACACTCTTCACACACACAAAATTAACTTGAAGGTAACAACCTATCCAACAAAAATGGCTTTAAATTACCAAACACTTCAGGGGGGAAGTTTTAACCCAAACAGACAACACAGGCCCAGCTATGCTCCCACTGGGTTCCATGACACGAGATAAAATAACAGGCCCACATGGAAAGACTTCAAAAAATTCTCATGTGGAAAAAAGCTTGCCTTTTTTTTTTTCTTTTGTGTATCTGATCAAAGAAACCCCATGAGTGTGGGGTTCTATGTTATTTTTTTTATTTTATTTTTTTCTCTTAGCTGCATTTTAAGGACCAAGCACCTCACTTTTCCTTTTACTAGTCCTGATCCCTCTACTCAAGAAACTATGCAAGCATTATCCTTTAGCTACCCTTCAGTATATTTATCTTCTTCTGTATTTTTTAGCATCTTTGAAATACAATTATTTCCTATTAAAAAAAAAAAACTTTGAAAAAACCCACAAACAACTAATCTGAACACATGCAAACATCTTGTTCAGAACAGCTAAAACATGCACCTATCTGATGAACTCAAAATTGTTTCTTAAATTACAGAAATTTAACAGAACACTAATTACATAATGCAAAAAAAATAAGATATCATGGAAAGCAAACCTCAAATATAGATGTTCCTGTGAATCGGCTTAAAGCTGCAAACTCAAGGATCAAGGTACCTGCACAAGCTGTACAGGTATCAGTTTCTGTTCCTGTTCGTGCTTCTGGATGTCTTACACCAAATTTCAGGTTAACCTAGGGAAAAGAGATTGTCATCTTTATTTTGACTGGCAGAAAGAACTCACGCTCCAGTGACAGGTCTCTAGAGCAACCATATAACTTTATGCTTTTTCTAAAGGCAAGAAATAAGATCACACAGCCCACTTCAGTTCTGCTCTACCACATCCTGTCAATTCAATCACACATGTAACATTATCTAGAAGTACCCAAAATACTCAAACATCCAAAACAAGGACTGGCACAAATACTGGTTACCTGGTTCACTGGACATGTGAATAAAAGAACAGCACTCTAAAAATCTAATTCTAGCGATTTATTTACCAGCAAAGGAGGAATGCAGAACATACAAGAGCTCTTGGAAATGATGCTTTGTAAGTATCCCATTACTCCTGGCTCCAGAGAATACCTGATGGACCCACTTCTGTTGCGGGCACATCAGAACTCTGTGTTCTGGAGAGGGCCCTCTCAGAAGAACATGACAATCTAAGCACCCTGAACATCTTGAATTAGAAATTTTCAGAAAAATTGTTGATTTACTGAGCCTAATTTTTTTTATTTTATGGCAAAGCTTCCAATCAAAGCCACATCTCTCAGGCTTAATGGATGACATACACGGGAAGGAGTTTTCTGTCATTTCAAGGCGTATGTACCACACTGTTTACATATGATGAGAGTTTTTATGTTAAGTGAATATTTTTAGATTACAACTACCTCTGCCCTCTTAAAAATATGGATGTAGACCATGAAGATTAATCAGTTTCGTGTTAATTCACAAGCAAGTGCTGGCAAGTTGCTCTTTCACTTAGTGACATGTATGTACGAAAATGAAAATTACTCTTCTCAGCTACTTGGTGGTGCAAGGAGCAAGAAATCAGCAGAGTGATTAAACAAGATTTCTGCTGTTACTATTCACTCACAACAATGTGTATTAGAATTTTTAGAGTTGAAAAGGTAGGGATTCAGAGAGCCTAAAACTGTATATACAAAACACTAGATAGCACGTATTACAAATGAGCAAATTAATCAGCTTTTGATTTTCTGTACACTTGCTAAATATACAACTGATTTTAGAAAGAGACAGAAACAACACAACAAGAGTTTTGCTTACAGCAGTAATCCTAAATTGCAGAAACCAGAGGACTTACTCTTGGGTAAGGGAGACCACTAGTGGTGTTAAAAGCAGGTAAAAGCTTGTAGCCTAGTTCCTTTGCCATGTGCAGAAGTTCACCGTTGTACCACTGCATATATTCACCTTTTTCTTTCAGCATAATTGCCACTGAATGCCCACCTAGGAGACCTCTAAACACAAGAGAAACAATCCACATCTGAAAAGGTACAGTCATCTGAACGGCAATGCAAAAATGTCTACAACTTTGATGACTACATCCGTAATTTTGCCATAGTCACATGGCCTTAATCTTCAGAAATGCTGAGTAGACAACTGCCAGTTTATAATCAAGATTTGCTGCCAGTGTTCTGGAAGTAATTCTTAATGTTTAGGACTCAAACCTAAACTGTAGGGGAATCATTGATTTATCAACATAGTCAAGAATAAAACCCAACACCACGTCTAAAATTGGATAGAAGGATGAATTATGGAATGGTAGGGGTTGGAAGGGACCTTGTCCAATCCCCTGCTAAAGCAGGACCATCTAGAGAAGGTTGCCCAGGATCACATCCAGGCATGTTTGGAATCTGTCCAGAGAAGGAGACTCCACAACCTCTCTGGGCAGCCTGGTCCAGGGCTCTGGCACCCTCACAGGAAGGAATTTTCTTCCTTCTGTTCAGATGGAACCTCCTGGGTTTCAGTTTGTGCCTGTTGCCCCTTGTCCTGTCACTGGCCATCACTGAAGAGTCTGGCCCCATCATCTTGACCCCCACCCTTTAGATATTGAGAGATATTTAGAAGATCCCCTCTCAGTATTTTCTTCTCCAGGCTAAACAGCGCCAGGGCTCTCAGCCTTTCCTCCTCAAGAAGATTCTCAACAGCAGGGTAAAACTAACCTGCTCTGCTCCTGTGCTGAGCAGCAAGTTGGATTAGAGACCTTCAGAGGTTCCCTCCAACCTGAAATAACCTATTACCCTAAGTATTGAAATGTTCTATCTGTTAAATCAAGTATTGAACAGTGTAATTTGTAAGACTGTTTCCATTACAATAAACACTGCTACCTCAGCATGCATTTCTTTTAATCAACAAAAGCTACAGCCGCAGCAGTTCGAGGGGGTCGGCTTGATTCAGCAGCTCTGCATCCATGCCTGCCTGGCATTTTAAAACCTTGCTCAGGGCAGGTGTCGAGCTATGCTAACTGACAAAGGCACAACCCTTTAAAATCAGGTGAAAGAGCACAAAAAGTTACATCATAAGGACACTTAGCTGAACCACCCCATTTCTGGAGTTTTGAAAACATCAAAGGTACTCACCCAAGGACTCTTATGTTGGTTTCAAAGACAGATACAACTATGTCGTTATCTAAATTAACATCCTTTATTACTTTTTTTACAGCCTCCTCAAACTCTTTGGTTTTATTTAACACCTGCAATAAAAACATAATCAAGTGTTTAGGTTCCAATACAGCTGAAACAGTCATGCCCAGGTGTAGAACAAGTGCAATGAATTAAAGGAAAAAAGCATTTAACAAGCCTTAGACTGGTGTTCTGGTCCTGCAGGAGCCTACTCTGGTACAGTGCCAACAGACATTAGTATTATCCTTTCTCTCATGAGATATGTGAAAGAGGATAAAAGTTGTATGCATGAACAAAGTCACTGAGAACACACCTGAACTGTCACCCGGGGATTTCTCTGTTTGTTCCTTGCCCTGCTCGCACGCCACGACTGGAATGCGACAGGACTCTGCAGGCTCTGCGGGCAAGGACTGGCCTGCTCTGGTGCCCAGGTATCACAGAAGCCTCCCACCCACGGGCTAAGGGGCAGCATCCTGAGTTCAGTGACTTGCCCTGGCACCCCTCCTCCTCCCAGCTGTTTTGTCCTTGTGCCTGAAGAACAGCTCAGGCATTTCAGTCATAGAACGGTTTGGGTTAGAAAGGAACTTTCAAGGTCATCTAGTCCAACCCCCCTGCAGTGAGCAGGGACATCTGCAACTAGAGCAGGATGCTCAGAACCCCATCCAACCTTACCTGGAATGTTTCCAGGGATGGGGCATCAACCACCTCTCTGGGTATCTCAGCCAGTATTTCACCACCCTCAGTGTAAAAAATTTCTCCCTCCCATCTAGTCTAAATCTTCCCTCTTATAGACTAAAACCATCACCTCCTGTCCTCTTGCAATAGGCCCTGTTAAAAAGTCTGTCCCCATCCTTCTTATAGGATCCACTGAAGTACTGGAAGGCTGCAATAACATCTCCCCAGAGCCTTCTCTACTCCAGGCTGAACAACCCCAACTCTCTCAGCCCTTCTTCATACGAGAGATGTTCCAGCCTTTCCTTTCACACTGATTTGTAGTTCAATCAATCTTTAAGAATTTTTGAGACTTATCCAATTCATTATTATAAGTGCCTTTAAATTCCACAAATTTTAATCTTGCTCTAAGTCAACAAAACAATAAATAAACCACAATAATCCACTTGAGTGCCTCTGCTAGATTGTCTGGGAGCTCAAGACTCCATACTTTCAATATTTGTGGTCCCAATTCAAAAGAGCCAAGTGTCATCTCACAGCACATTGTAATAAAGGGAGCAGCTGACAGAAAAGAGTGATACAGGAATCACACACCAAATCAGTGCAGTAAGGATTTTCAAAAATCTTTCAGATTTACCTGCAGATGTGAATGGCCAAAAATTCCCCATTTCCAGACTCTACCTTACAAGGACAAATTATGTCAAAGGGATTGAAATCTAATTAAAAGTAGTTTATTAATTATTGGAATCTTTTAATAAGAGAATGAAAATAAGAAGTTTGGCAATGTGTCCTGGCAGACACATCCAGTGTTACATTTTTTTTTTTTATGTATATTTAAATATACTTTTAACATATATTTAAGTGCATGCCATTTCACCCATTAAACATGTACATACAATTAAAAAAATAGGTAATCCAGTAGGCATTAAGAGGTGTGCACCCATAAGTCAGCATGTTGCTTTTAACTGTAATAGGAAGCAAACTCACTTTTTTGTTAAGTTAGAGGATAAGTGTCAATGAAATGTGAAGGAACTACTCTAGTTTTCTCCTTGCAACAAACTCCAAACAACACCACAGCAGTACCTGCAAGTTCTTACAAGCAATAGACACTTCAGGCAGATAGTCAGAGATCAAATATGAAGAAAAAGTAGGAATTTTAAAATGCATGATTTAACAAAATAGAAATCTAAAATAAGTCTGAGCATCAGGAGACAATCTTTTTGTTTTATCAAAGTTTATCAATAGATTAAACTTACAACAAGAGTGTCCAAGGTATCAATCAAGGTCAGTGAAAATCTACAAAACAAAATTTAGAACATATTCACTACAGACCTGTATGTGTTGAAATTAAATAATTTTCAATAGTAACCAAAACTGTGGAATAAGCTAAATTCTGAAAGATCACTAGGTGCTAAAAAATTAGCTGTATACAATACATTTAATACCAAAACACCCTACTAAGTCCCTTCCCTTTGTTAGTGACCAGAATAGGAGCTGACTGAAACAAGCTATAATTATAAAGATACATTTATTTACTGCAAAGCTTTCAAAGTTCTTGTAAGCAAATTAAATGTTTATTTCTCATCTCCAGTCAGACATACTAAGAAACCCAGCAGAATCATTCCAAGTCTTTTCCAAACCTTTTTTGATTTCTTCTTTAGAAAACAAAACATGTTGCCTTATTAAGTGTAATAATAAAAAGATTCAGGAGGGTCAAAAACCTTCCCAAGATAAATTTCTCTTCCTAGAAACTTCTTCAGTTAGGTACTTCAAAAAAAGCTGTGCTTTGGTGCAATCAAACTCAGTGTTAAAATTAGTGGTTAGTGACTACGGGAAATGAGGTTGTTACAAAACTCCTACGTGGGCTCTAACAGAACAGGAAGAGGTACAGGGAAGGGCAGTAAGGGGGGGCTGAAGTGACATAGCAGCTTCAGTACCAGGAACAAGTGACCAGACTACAGCTCTTGAGCCTGGAAAAGCAAAGCTTAAGTGTCATTACACAAAGATTTGAAAATCCTGTGAATAAAATGGAGGAGAATCTGCTATTTGCTGTTTCGCACAGTGAGTTTCACCTGACGCCACCCAGCACTAGCAAGTGACAGGCTCCAAATAAAGAACTACTGATTCCATAAAAAGAGAACATCAAGTCAGACTCACAGTATGAAACAGGAGTATCACAATAAGGCTCATCTTGCTCATGTATCCTTCTCTAGGTTGGCTCTAGTGCATACCAGGCTGAAGACCTTTAGCCTAACCTGATGCTCTTGCATTAAGATACAAACACCACACATAGAGCAGAATTAGCAGAATATGATGGTATTAAAATTGAAAACTTTGCTAACAGTTACAACTGCCTATTGAAGAACAAGCATCAAGAATTTAAGCAAGAGCCTGATGTCCTAGATCCTGTCAGCAACATGTGACTCTGCAGGGAGTATAATTAAAATTCTAATGCAGTCGTCATCTATTATAATTTTCATTGATTTGTAAAGATACAAGGGCATTCTGAGAGTGTCATTCTGCAAGAGAATGAGATTAACTAGTGGCTATGCACAACACACACAACTCTTTCCATACAAAAGGGAGGGGAGGGAGCTGATGCAGCACACAGCTACAGAGCAGGCTGGTGGGCAGCCACACTGAGACAGGACTCAGTGGTATCTCTCAATACCTCCCCAGGCTTCTGTAGCAACCTCTGGAGTAAGGAACTTCTGTACAGAACAAAAAGTAACCAGAACAACATGCTCAATGCTACTTCTAATTCTCTCTGTGGTATCCAAGACAAGGACTTCAACTTTGATTAATACTATTCTGCTTAGGGACACTAAGTAGCAATACCAATTTAAAAATTGTTATTTTATTTGTTATTAAGTATTTGGTCCATAAACTGTACACATACACGCACCAAAGCAATCATTACTGACACATTTAAACTAATACAGCTTTGTCCTTGATTGTTCAATTTAATATGGAGAAAAATCTACATTTTGCTGGCCAAGGGATCAGTACTTTGTATTACAAGTTATTTGAAAAGAAAAAAATATGACAAATTTCAATGTCTGAAATAATGTTTTATACTTTGGCAAAGGCTTCAGGCTATCACACACACATGCTGGTCATTTGACCGTTTTCAGGGAGCTTTCCACTTAAAAACAGTATTTTAAAGACCACTTTCAAGGCATGCATAATGGGTAACAGTTTACTGTTCTGTGCAGCTGATATTTAACCCTTATAAACTCTACTGAGCAGTCAGATTTACTAGTACCATAAATGTCCGGTCACATTTGGAAGGCTTTCCTATGGCAAATAGTTGGAGATTGATTAAAAAAAGAAAAAGAAATCTTGGATTTCATTTACTAGTCTATTCTCTTTTGCTGATTAAGGCACAATTTCACATCAGTTAACATCATGGGAAGAAATAATAACTGTACTTCTTACAAACACAAGTTTCTAGACACGTCAACTGAACCCACAAGCTTTACGGGCTACAGACGGTACTTGGCTTGCTGGGTGTTTGCAGGAGAGGGTAACCACGGCAGACACTAACTTTCCCAAGGCATCATCCACATCCCCTCGGCTCGGCTCCTGGCCCCGCACCCGTCCGCGGCACGTCAGAGGCATGAGCTCGTCGGCAGGATAGGCGTGCTCCTGTGGGGACAAAGCCAGGCAGTCAGCGCCAGCCGCCGCCCGCGCGGCTCCTCTGCGGGGGCTGCGGAAGGGAAGCCGGACTGCACCGTGCCCCACAAAAACTGCACGGCGGTCACAGAATCGCTGAGGTGGGAAGGGACTTCTAGAGGTCATCTCGTCCAGCCCCTCTGCTCAGGCAGGGCCACCTGGACCCAGACGTCCAGCACTGGACCCTGATGACTTCAGAGCATCTCCAAGGAGACAGCACAACTTCTTTGGGCAACCCCTGCCAGCCCTCACTCACCTTTAGAGTAAAAAAAGTGCTTCCTGATGTTCAGAGGGAATCTGCCATGTTTCAGTTTGTGTCTGTCATCTTTGGTCCTGTCACCAGGCACCACCAAAAAGAGCCTGGCTGCATTTTCTTTACAGTGTCCCTTCAGGTATATCAGCACTTCTGACGTGGCCTCACCAGAACCAAGTAGAGAAGGATCACCTCCCTCAACCTGCTGGCAACATTTTGTCTAAAGCAGCCTAGGACACCACCAGTTGCCTTGCCACATGGGAATGTTGCTGGCTCATGGTCAACTTGGTGTCCCACCAGGACCTCCAGGTCCTTTGCTGCTGATCTGCATTCCAGCTGGGTGGCTGGAAGTTATTAAACTGAACAGAGCAACAGGACCTCTTTCTCTCTAACCTCCCACAGGTGTCTGGAGCAACTAATGATACATCCAAAAATAGCCCTCACCAGTTACCTTGAATAGTAAATTGTGTACTTTCTGCAACAAGGTGCATGGGACACTTCCTGTAATGTTTCTTAGGCAGAAGTTACCATCTCAAAGACGAGTTTAAAACCTAAAACTAATGCAGGCTCTAACAAGTGCCTGATATTTCATTAAGACATTAGTGGGAACTAGACCTAAGAGTCACTTTGGAAACATTTCCACATAAATCTAATTGGCTCAGAACCACAATCAGTGACAGATAAGAGAAATCAGAAGGTAAAATAATAGATTGATAAATCACCACACAAGGTATAACAAATAATAACATTCACAAAAAAGAGCTTACCAACACTGAGCCTTTTACAAATACAACTTATTTTTATTTTTTAATGAGAGAGATGTTGCTAGATTGGTTTGGAAAAGCAATGGTTACTTTCCACATTTGTAGGAAAAGCACTCTGCAAAGCAAGCTGTATTATAATGGTATTTCTTGTTGGTCAGAGAGAAATAGCAGGAGCTGCGCCGCATGTCGAGTTTCCCTCTCAACTCAGTGTGAGTTTTGCAGGTTTAAACTACCGCCAAAATGGAATATCAAATGAAACAGAGACCTATTAAATTCAGCATTGTGCAATAGTAGAGGTTTGCCGAAAAATTTTCAGAGTGGCCACTGTCATTAATAAACATGAGTCTTAAATCTATCTAATTTCAACAAACACGCATGAAGTTGCCTCTCCATTAGAAGCCAAATCCAAGTAGTTTTGGATGGAGCTTCTCTATTTGGATTCCACCAGGGAAATGGCTGCTGCATTGTGCTCTCCAATTTTACTTTTATTAGGGAACTAATATGTGGCAGGATAAAAAAGTTCAATGACCGCACTGAAACTGCAGTAAACACATTCAAAGTCTTTCCAAATATATGGTACAAAAATAATCTATATTCAAAGATGAAATAGAGAGGAAAAGAAGGAACATTCTTCTATAAATAAACAGCTCCTACAGCAACTTCTTTTGAAACTGACAGCTTGTTTCCCTGTCTACCACTCTCCCAAGCGTTTTGGTCTTTGCAGGACTTTGTTCTCCTCAAGTTCAACTACAAAAGCCAGAATCTAGATCATTTTAACATGGCTCAGATGTTTCTGAATAACTGTGCAAAGTATTCAGAAAAACAAGGTTAAAGAAGTACACGACAAAAGCAATGTCAAAACTAAGTTCTCAGGCTTAAATTATGGACAAAACACATGAGAGAAGTTATGGAGAAACTGGACTTTTTAGTCTTGCAAAAATCATAAGAAGATAGAAGCATTTTGAAGAATGAAAGTTGCCCTATCCTTTATTTAGAGCAGGAAAGGCTTCTGGGTCAAGTGATTTCCCAACTTGTAACTTCTCCCCTTCCAAGTAACCTCAAAGGAAGGTAGCAAGACCCAGGAACTACAAAACATGGCACAAACGTTACAATAAACGTACTTTGTGAAAATATTACACAAACAGAGCTCAACAGATACTCTGGGATTTCTACACGTTCTGCCCCGACAGCCGATCACACTGCCTCACGTCAGGACTGTAAATTCAGGGCAGCACAGCACTTGCATAATGAAAAGAGACACATTGCTACTAGTGCTGTAACTCAAGAAATACCTACTGGCCTCAAGTGATTGACACTTCCAGATATTCCTTCTGACAGTCAAGAAGAAAAAAAAAAATCTGATTATTACAAATATTGTTGAAGGACTGAAAGAATAGCAGCTTTTTACTCAAAGCTCCTGTTAACAGCTAAAAAAAAAAACCCAAGGGTTTCCCCCTTGCATGCAAACATGAATTTTCAGTCTTCTAAATTCACAAGTCTACAATGCTTATTAATAGAACAGAAGAGCAAAACTTTTCAGCTGGCAATTTCAAAACCAGCTGCAAAAATAGTTAATTCTTTGCTGTCAGAAGCAAACCTGATACTCTAATCTTTCTAAAGCTTTGAACAAGCAAGTCATATTTCTCTGTTTGTTTAGTATTCCAGCATACGTGGCAAGTAAATATCCTTTTGGCTTCAAAGTCTCCAGGATCACTGAAGTCATTCTTCTCTTTCATCAGGAATTTTCTGGCTCTAGCTGTAGAAGACACCCACCAGTTTCCAATTGATCACACAACCAACAGCAGGAGCACAGATCCTTTCTACCAGCATATAACATTTTATCTGATTTTGCCAAACACGTAAGTTTCCACTTCAGAATGCCACAGGAAACCCACCTTAAGTGTTTTTCATGAAACAAGATCCCAGGTAGCTAGTTACAAATTATCACCAAAAATCCTGGTGTTTGTTAAACTGCTAAGGTGCCAAAAGCAAGAGCTAATGATACAAAGGAAAACTACACCCACTTTGAAAACACTCTTGCTTGGTTTTCTATCCAGTCTAGAGTTTTGTAACTTGTAACTCACAAGATTTTAACCTTGTATTACATATTAAAGTGTGAAACGAGAATACAGAAACTGGGACATGTGGCAAGATACTGCCAAGAGACAGTCGTTTGTCCTGCAGGAACTGGGGCAACTTAAAAGAGGGGTTTCTGCAACAGCCACAGAAAATGTGCAGAAAAACCTGGTAATGTAACCTTAGTGAGAATGTAGCTTTTATATTTCTCTTATTCACATTTAGTTTCTCTTCAGAAGTGTATTATAGAATCATATTACTTGCAGTGTATTTGAAAGGAATTATTTCTCAAGTACGTTCATTGCACGCTAAGTAATACTTTAAACATACAGAATCATGCTGGTTGGAAGAGATCAAGTCCAACTGTTAACCCAGCACTGCCAGGTCACCACTAAACTGTGTGCTTAAACTAAGCTAAGGTGTTTCAAGGCTGACTGGAGCACAGGATGGCTCACACATCCAGAACATGAGGACCCCTGCACAGAAAATCACAAGCCATGTTAAAAGCAGCCCCAGCGAGCGTGGCTCACTGTCATCTGACAGTCACATACTCAGAAGAGGCTAAACACAGATATGACAACAGAGCCCCTTTGCCTTCTACTTTGTTCTACAGTGTTTGTATGTAAAAGAGCTATCAAACTGCATCTAACACATCCTACCAAGAGAAGAAATATTATACACCACTTCTACCTACAAAATAAGAACAATCTGTATTCTCCAGAATCTGAGAACTACAGGCAGTTCTTCTTGAGCTTCTTTTTCCTAGTATTTTTAGGAGTCAGGAATTTCAAACCAGAACTTCACCGAAGATGAAAACTGTTCATAGCTTGATGTGAGATAAACTAGATTGAGAGACATCAGGCAGAGATTAACAGAGGCACTGCTAGCAATCCCTAGCTACCATTCTGAAACCCCTCATAACCCTCCTGGCACTGCTCTTTCTGAAAGTAACACTTGCTCATTGCCTTTTAAAGGCTATACAGGTGCTCTTACTTATTTTAGCTTTGGTTTTGCCTCTGCCTCCCTACTATTTCTCTAGAATGGCACGTACTGTGACTTTCTTTCTCAGGTCAGCAATAACAACTTAAAAAAAACCCCACCCAAACCCAAGTATTCTACTTACCATATAGTTGCTATATGCATGATCAAACATTTCAAGAACTTGGTTTCTACAAAAAAAATTAAAAAAAGCATTAGTGGTCTGCCTCCCAATGGCCTTTAACACACCATCTCAGAACAGCAGGATGTGTAACACTTTAATATCTGTCATTAACAGGCCCTCTATTACCCTACTCTACTCAAGTAAATTAAATAACAGCTTAATCATTTTTCCAAATTCAGCTACTCTGGTTCATTAGAGGAAGGGAAGACTATTTCTTCACCTAACATGAAATAAAGTATCTGGGGATCTCTTTGAGCTTCCTGTGCCTCCACTTAAACAGTTGTAGATGTCACCAGCACATTAAAGCTGGAGATGGGACACATTCCACGCTCAGCAAAAAACAGCTAATAGAATTATGTTCTGCTTGTAACCACCAATACTAAAACCAACTGACACAGCATAAACTCCTGCCCACGATACAGAAGAGGACTGTAAATTATGAGGTACACCTCTGCTGTGCATTAAAAGCCTTGGCAGGCAAATACTAAAGACAATTCTTGTAGATACATTTATTTTACATGTTTGAAAAGCAATCAAGGTGATAAATGCTACTACATAAAAAAAGCACTGTTTTTGGGGTTTTTTTTGAGAGAGAGAGTGATTGCACTATTCCCAACTATTTTATCCTAAGTGTTCTACTGAGGAGCCCTGCAAGGCAAAAGAGTGTGCTAAGCTACCATCAACATAATCCACAACCTCTGCTGGTAGGACTGAGCCTAAGAGAGACAACTGCTGAACAAGAGCTATTCAGTGATGTGCCATACAGAAAGCTGCCTAAAACCTGTCCCTCTATGCACATTTACAGGGCATTTTCTGAACAAATTTCTGCAACTGACTGACATGATCTTGCCATTGAAAACAAGGATTCCCTGTCATTATTCCAAAACTGCTGAAACAGAAACTGGCAAGACATTACTTGCACATGCCTGGGGAATCAGGTGATACAGCAAGTGCAAGTTACAAATGAAAAAGTTTTAAAACCAATTGGTGAATGAAACATAAATACCACATGTAGTCACATGAAGAAAGCATACAAAATATTATTCACACTATGTACCCTGAGAAGCCCAGATGGAGAACCTCAGTAACTGTAAACATCATCAGAGTTAAATTTATCTAATGATTAACAACCAGGAGAATATCCAGACTGCTTCTCCAGCAGACTTTTTGCATTGTTATTCTGTGTGATGGACTGGTAGATGGGAAGATGGTGATGGAACTGCCCCAGAAACAGAATAAGATCCCAATACACTCGATTATACATTTGCCCCCCCAAAAAAACCCACACAATGCAGTGAAATACGTTGCCACCTATACTGTAGACTTTATCCTTCAACTAAAAGTTATACTATAAGATAATTATCTTCTTATATGTACATGCAAGGAAGACGAAAGCAGTTCACCTTACATACAGGACTAGGCAAGGACACGTGTAAACCTTTACCTTTTATATGACTCCAGAACAGTCACATGTTCCGGAGGCATAGGCGTAATTAAACCAACTGACTACGGACTTGGATTTACCTTTGATCACTTCTATCCATAATTACTTGCAGCCACCGGCTGCAATCTTCACGCCTGGATCTCCCAAGTGTATGGCAGGCGGCTCCGACCCCACAGGCAGCAGAGGCGACGAGGG
>NW_008616713.1:0-7010 GCF_000691845.1 Merops nubicus
TGACAAAAGCAGAGGAGCTTTTGGGCCAGAAGGTAGATGGTTCATTCCTGAGACACTGCTGATTCTCTTCTACCTGCAGCACAAGAACTCTGTGATATCTGGCAGATGCTGGATTAACAAGATGACAACAAACTTCAGTGGTTTATGGTCAGCAATTCCACTCTAGAACACCCCAGAATTATTTAACTTTGCTGTCCTGAGGACCAGTTCTTTTCACTAGGTGAATAAAACCAGAATTCCAGGTTGGAAAAAATATTATTCTCTTTGGCAACACAGAAACCCAAAAGAACAAGACTAAACTAAGTTTTTATCTATTTGCCAAACCATTCAAAATACAGCTCTCCTTCTCCATTCCTTTTATAAAGGCCACAGCACATTGTCAGGGGATTACAAGCAGAGACAACCAGTTACTTGCTTGAAAAAGCATAAAGTTAGAAAACTGTAAAACCGTGTCTAAACTGGAGTTCCTCTGAAACTCACTGCCACTTTCAAGTTGCAGGCTGACAAAAAGTTCCCAACATTTACAAACTTGAAATCCAAACCAAGTTGGTGAAACCCTGGAGGCAGCTGACAGATTTTCAGTAAGCTTGTGCTGTTCCACGTCACTGTAAACAGAACATTTGGCTGTCTGGAGTACAGACACCTACCAACGCTCTGAATCCAATGCAGCAGATTATAATAAATTATATCCTTGAACATCATGTTCTGAACCTCCACAAAGCAATAAGTATAGCTGCAAGTGCTGCAATAATTAACCACAGTAAATTAGCAGTAAGCTCATGAGACTTCACTTCATTCCACGTAAATTTCCACAACCTATTACTCAAACGTGATCTACTTTAATAGCACAAAGTAGTTCAAAGTGAAAGTCTGCCAGTGTTGTTTATCAGCAATTTGGGAGCCTCTTAAGAACTAAGGTATTCAGTGAAACATGATGTGCTAATGCAAGTCCCAGAATAGAAAGAAGCTTGGCTGGAAAGTGAGCAAGCTCCCAAGTGAACTGTACTCACTCACATCACTATTTGCTGTATTAAAACTGATTTTGTTTCTAAATTAATAATCTAATGGAAAAGAACACTGTGTTGCAAAGAACACCTAGAAACAAAGCCTTTAAAATCATACATTAACAAGCTAATTATTCATCACATCTGACACTAAAAAAAAATGTACAGATCATCTTAACTCACATGATGATTTAGAAGGTATAGATCATCTTAACTCACATGATGATTTATAGAATATAAAACCTACAGAGCAGCAGCAGCAGCAGAGGAAAACTCTTCCAATCGAGTGTGGACTCTTGGGGGTTGTTTTTTTGGTCAGAAATGATTTACTAAGGTCTACAAAACTGTAACAGTATCAGAACAAAACCACTCAGCTAACTGCACTGCTTGCAAGGGGCTACTTACACCCAGAGGAAATGTTGCCCCTGCTGTAGCACCACAGTGCAATATGAACAATGTCTGTCAACATTTGAGTGCTGTATATTCACCAGTTTATAAAAATTTGAGCCTATGAGGCACCTACCCAGATAGCTTCCTGATGGCTGAGAAAACAGAAAGATGCTTTCAGGCAAACTAGGCTATCACTTTAACCATAGCTCCAAGTTGAACACAGTCATTTTCACTTTTCTACTTCTGAATAAACAGGATTCTTTAACACAAAAGATGCTTTCCCAACCTCAAATCATTCCTGCACCTCTCTCTAGCTGCCTGTATGACAGGAACGTCAGAGATGATGTTCAGTGCTGGTTTTTCAGGACTACTCTGTCCCTTTATCAGCTACAGGGTCACATTAGCTCTTAAATTCATAGTGCTCCATCAGCTCTGACTTTCAGAAGGAGAACTTCCCACAGCACAGCTTTCTAGAGACCTGTGCTTACAGCTGGGTGCATGGTTTGTGTTTGACAGAAGCCAGACTGTCCTATGACCCACGTTTGCTTTGTGTCACAGCCACATTATGTGACATTCAGCATGATCAGCTGACGCTGACGTTGCCAAGGTTTGTTGCAAAGATTTTATGGAGAAAAAAAATATTAAATCAGAAGGAAATTTGAGGATGGTACTTCTAGCAATCTAGAAGTGCAAGCTGTATATTAAAACAAAGAAGAGGATGGGCTGGATTGTTAGGTCTGGCACCTTTGTAACAAATTAATAAAGAAAAAAATAATGTATCTTTAAATCCAAGAACCAAAACTCAGCACTACAGGGTAAAGACACCAAAGTGTCTTTATAAATACTAGTTAAAGCTAAAGATTCTCATTTTATGAATCCAGCATTAAAAAATACAGAGGAATTCCTCTGCAAGATGCTGCATCTTGCCAATTATTACCAAGAAAGAACAGGATTGCTTCTCAAAGAAAAGTGAAAGCTTCCATGGTAACAACATGATCCTAAGTGGTTGTGAACGTAGATAACCTTTTGTGATTTGCATCTCTGTAGGGCAGAGGAATAATTTTGTACATTTAAAATAATTAGATAAATTGTATTAAAGTGAATAGAAGGTATTTTACAAAATGATGTGAGATTATGAGGTAAGTGCTCTGACTGGAGTGGGGAACAACTTCTCTAGGGTTGCAAGTTGTTGTTTTCCAGCTCCCTGTAACAAACTGTGACAGGAGGGAGCTCATCTGCAGACAAGATGTTGGTGTGGCTGGGCCAGGGGTCCAGGTGCTCCTCCTGAAATGTTACATGCACCTACAGAGATTGTCAAGTCAAACCTTTTAAGGCAGAAATTTTATTTGTATATTTAAATTATTTCCAAAAGAATATTCACAAAAGCAAGCTCCACATCTCAGGTGTAACTATGACTTAACATGTAGCTTCAAGAAGATCTAACCAGGATCTTTAACGTTTCAGAATATTCTCTTTCTTCTAGAAAGAAAAAAGCACCCAAAAGTAGGATTTCACTGATATTTGCCAACAGCACAAAAACCAGTGGAAGTGTAAGCACTTCCTTAGTGAGCTGGACATAGAAAAATCTATTTTCATCATTAACAGGCAGATACAATGAAATGGGAAAGACCTGTAGACCAATAAACAGTAGGTTTATACAGTTTTCATACAGGAGGGCATTTTATCTTCTTTGAAGTTCAACTTTCTACCAATATCCAAGCTAATATTTATAGTAGAATGATACTATCCCTATTTCAGCTGTAAACCAAGCTTAAACCAAGAATGAAACAATGTCCCAATCTGTTGAAAAAGAACAATGGCACTTCTGAAATTAATAAATTTCCCAAACAGCTGCTTTCCTCAAATGGAATAGTAAAAAAATATGGGATAGGAAAGAAAAAAATCCTGTAAAGCTAGTTATATATTTCAAAATTGGAAGACTGCTAAGCTAGAAATACTTGATGCATTTACAACCCACAGCTTTGTCATGGAACTTGACAAGGGCAAGGAACCAGTCATGTGAAACAAAGCATTTCAGGAAAGGTATTACTTGCCTCGAGCTGTTCATCTTCCAGGAGTTTTATCACCAGCCACCTGATGTCATTGACTGCTTCTTCATTGTTGAGAAAGATAAAGAGATTGTAGAACACCATGGTCTGGAGGTAGGTTAGCACAGTATACCTAGCATGCCAAGAATTGCTTCTTGCTGTCTAAGAGTATAAAGAAGTCAGTATGAGAAAGCAAGAATGTGAGGGAAACCAGTGTAAAGCTAACAATGTTATAGAAGAAGCTCTGAATTGCAAATAACTTCCCTTATTCAGATATTTTTGCTTCATATGCTCTTTAATTTCCAAAGCATGCAATTATTACTTAGACAATTACTTCCTTACAGGCTTCATTTCCAAAGCCTACTGTTATTTAACAGATCTCATTATTTAACAGATACCCAATGCTGTAAAAGACAATGTAGACCAAGTTTCTCCCTGTGATTTGTTCCTGCATCAGTCACAGGGCAGATAAAAACACATCAGTAATTCCCTTCTGCTTGCATCTGTATTACACAGAGTGGATCTGGACAGCCATTCTTTTTTCCAGGTTTCTGTACTCTGATGTCCCTGTGCTTGCAGAAGCCCAAGTTATGGAAATTACACCAGGCCTGGATCACAGCCCTGCCATCACTGTTCTGGCTGCGTGTGCAGCTTACAGACACATTTTCAATAGGTAGTTTTACTATGGCAGATCACTCTTGAATGAGTAGAGAAGAGGCAAAAAAAAGGCATTTCTTGCATGACAAATTGCATACAGACTGAAGCACTCAAATCAAGAATGCATTCTCATTTGTGGTGTTTTACCAGAAAGCAGTAGCAGTTGATAAATATACTGTAAAAGTATGAAAAGGCAGAGATCCAAGGGCAGTTTTTTATAGGACAACTCACTTGGAAACTGCATTTTAAATTGTTTTGCTCATGAGGAGACCTGTTTGGCTGAAACTGATCCACTACTGACCCAAATTTTAACTTGTTAAAATGCTGTTCAATTTCATATCAAAATGCAAGTTGTTTAAATGCTTGGAAGTAGGAAACAAACCAAAATACATTTAGTGTTTCTATGAATGTTTTAAAACACTTCTAATAAACTCCTTCCTTTCACCCCCAAGACATCAGTATTTGATTCTCTTCAAATCACAACTATTGTATCATACTAAAAGAAATCTCCAAAGCAGCACAGTGCATCAGGTGATAAGAAGCTTTAAGCTGTTTAGACTGTACTCACTTGTTTTAGCACCTGAAGTACCAAAGGCACTTGCTGAGGATACAGCAAACCCTGAGACATTAAGGACAAGCACATCTTAGCATCTCTTTTGAGCTCATCATAGCTATTGTCATTTTCTACTGGTGCAATCTATAGAACAAGAGAAAGGAAAAAAAATAAAAGGGCAGTGTTAATAAAACATTGCTAACAGCAAAATCCTGAAAGAATTTAATCTCCTGAAAGGGCAGTTGTCTAGGAAAAATCCAATCAATAATAATGCTGAAAGACTAAGTTATCTAGGAAAGACAATTATAGAATGTTAAAATATTCTCAGTAATAAGCTGTGAAACAAAAGAATATAATCAGGAGATCCTTGTTCCATGCACCACATGTCACTTATCTGAACTGTATGGCTAATTTGAAGCTCTTGAGGAGGATTAAATGTGTGCTGTTAAGACTTTGCTTCCTCACTGCAATTCTTTTAGTATCAAATTAAATTAACTTGGTATTTTAAACACAGGTCCAAACCTGACAGAAAGCTTTATCAGTGTTTCCAGTTCACTTTCACATAAGGAAAGCTTTATTCTGCAGTTGCACACATTATTGTTGGACAACTGCCTGATGTTTGTATAAACTAAGACATGCTGTGGAGTGTGCCAAACGTGTGTTACTTTAGATATGTAGCACTGAAAGACCCAGCTTCATAAAAAATATTAGGATTAGAGGTGTCAGGAAAACAGGACAAGTACCACCATTTAGAAGGAATTGTATAATCATGAACAAAATAAACAGCTCAAGTATCAGAATAAAAACAACATATGCTCATTCATGAATTAAACACTTCTCCCCCAAGTTATACACATAGAGGGTGTTCACCTACAAATCACTGCTGTCAGGAAACCATCTAACAGGCTAGGTTACCAGCTGCAAGCATACATAAGCATAAAGAAAGATTTTATGCCTCTTCAGCATGCATGTTTATTATGATCATAGATTTTCTGTTTACTTATAAACTCTGGTTTGTATCATCTCTTTTTAATCAAACACGAGCAATAAAGGAGCAATTAAAGCATGTACCTTGAAAAACAAGGGTAAAAGCTGGAGCTGCTCTGTGACAGCTGTAGAGAAGGACCGTCCTGCACTTGCCATCAGCCACTTCAGAACTGTTTTTATAAAGAGAAAGGATCACTGATTAAGTTGAGTTAACAAAACAAAATCCCCAAAGAACTTACAGACCAAACTTATTGCAAGGCTTGCCTGGGAGATTTTTCACACATTAGAGTGGATCTGTACTGCTAGCTGATCCTGTAAAGGTGACTTTATAAACCTTAACCCTGATTCCTTGTTGCAGCAGCACTGTGAGGGGAGAAACTTGGACTGCAACTCTAGGATTTACAAAGTGCAATCATCACCTCCTAAAAAAAGCCTCATTTCTTAATTTGATAAGTAACTCACTAGTTTTCAAGAGTTTAATGCCCTGAGTTCGTTCATCTTGTTCTCCAATTCCATTCTCTTCCATAACGTGGTTCTGAATCTCTTCATCTGCCTCCATTAGGGGTTTAAGATTTTCAAGTATCCGGGTAGTAAATTCATGGACACGAGGAGATTGGGTTGCAGCAGTGTTTGGCAAGGAAACATCTATCATGAATATGTAGGTCAAAACACTAAAGGAGGGAACACAGAAAGCAAGATCATACAGTTAGCAGGATTACTGTCTAGAGAATATAGCTGAAAGTCCTCTGAGAGCAATTTGTTGAACTTTAATGCTTATAGAAAATTTCCTATTATCTTCACTTGACAGTTATTTAAAAACCAATGTTTTTCAAGCATCCTCTTTGTAGATACTTGAATCAGGCAGGGTTAGGCAATCAAACTCCTCCTCACCTCCAAAGTGATCTCCAACTAGTTTTGAAGTCAAAGTGCTTTCTAAAGGATTCCTGTATATTTATGGCTTATTAGGGCTTAGACACAGTAAATCTGTGTTGTGGTGCTGGTTTTTTGGGGGGCAGGCAGGTTGTTTTATTTGTGGGTGTGTTTTCTAAGAGCTTGAGAGATCTCTTACATAAATGCAACAGTCTATATACAATAAAAGACAGAACCAGAGAAGTCATCTGAAGTTTCTGAAGCAAGTCTGTCAACAATTTCTTTCATTTCTATCACCAGTATTAATGCACAGAGGTAAGCAGTCACCACTTCAGTGTATTCAGAAGCTCAGTTGCCCAACTGCACTGAAGAGGTAAGGCCCAAGGACTGCAGGAGAACACTGACCTTCCTATCCTCTCCCGGACGTTTTTGTAAACCTGTGTGAGTTTAGGCTCCAGGTACTTCAGGAGTCTGTGCAGCAGCTCAGGCACTCTCCATTCC
>NW_008616713.1:7041-11105 GCF_000691845.1 Merops nubicus
CACCTTGCAGGACGTAGAGTCGGCTAGAAATCAGAACAGCTCATCTTTAGTCATACAAAATTGTTCCTCCCTCCCCCAGTCCCCTACGAGCCCTGTTTTGGGATGCTTTCCCTATGTCTACACCATAGAAGTGTCTCTGTGTGAGCTGCTCACAAAGACAGGTAAAAATTACAGAATAAAACAACAGGATTGCTGCTGTGCCAGCTCCAAACTTTCATATTCTGTTAAGTAGGTTCAATCACCTTAAAATAATAATGAAGAAACTGCTATTGCATGGGGAAAGTTAGCTGGAAAGCAGCACTTTCTTCCCTGCTCCTGCAAGCCCACTGGCACAACATGCTCTCAGTACATTATATCTGTGTCTCACTTCCTTTCCTCAGCCACAATGTAACAGTTAAAATGGACTTTACCATGCATCTACAAATGAGCCTCCTTCACCACTCAATGGAGATTCCAACAGCAGCTCAAATAACCAGTGCAGCTTCCTGGGATCTCTGCTCTCCTGAAATAAGCAAGTACCAGAGCAGTGAGCAAATGGGGGATGTTTATTTTTAATGTAAATGATGTATAAACAAGAAAATTTTGACAGTTTTTTTGCATCCATTGAGTTTACTCTATTAAGTTCAGTATCTTCTCACAATGAACCCCAATGAAACTATACACAGTTTTAGTTATTTGGTAAATACAATGATAGGAATAAGAAAGAGTTTTAGCTCCATTTTTAACACCTATGAATAATCATATCTGAGTTTTGCTAATTAATTTGCCAGGGTTCTGGCTGACAAACTGCTGAATTTTGCTGAGTGATTTCAAAGAATTACTGATCCAAGATGTCTGTGGCTGTGGTGTCTGAACATCAGGGTAAATTATTACCCTGTCATCCCAGTGTACAGAAATCTTACTTTATGTTAGAAGATAACTTGAGTTGTAGTTTTCACAGCCAAACACTAAGCTGCACACTTTTAAAGCAAGAATAAATGTGTACCCTGAGTGCAAAAACTCCCACAAAAATCAAATATGTAGCAAGCACACACACTAACATCACCCACCAACCTTATGCAGCTCTTTCTAAAATACTTAAGAAAACTACATAATACTGAAAATACTGAAGAAAACTCTTTAGTTTCTAAAATACTATATTTGTCTGTAAAGAGCAGAAGAGAACAAAGTCTCTCAAAAACCTACGAGATTTTTAATGGATGTTATTTTTATACTGTATTTGCAGTTCTCAGTTTCAGCTGGTGAAATAAACCCAACTACTCTGCTCATAAAGCTCTTATTTACAGGCTGTCTGTAAAACTTGGGCACCTGGACAGAGCTTTACAGGAGTGAGAAGGGGGTACTCACACAGGAGGTTGCTATGCACGTGCCCCAGTCGTTATACGTTTCCACTGTGATGTTGGACAAAGCTGTTCGAAGCAAGGGGCAGAGGAGCTTCCAAAGTTTATCCACCTGCTCAGCAAGAAGGCAAAGGACAAGAGTTGTTGTCCATTGAGGGACAAAATGGCCAAGGTGAGCCCAAATCCTTCCATCTTTTCCAATTATGGAAAAACAAGACTGATTGGGGAAGCAGCTCCAGTACGGTATTTTTAAAGGGAAACAAATACCAATAGATGGAAATGAAATTAAGTTGATTCCTGAAACCTTACAAGGTGTTTAGAAATACTGTGGAGTACATACACACCATTTTCAAGGAGAATTTCAAGGAGCTTTAAGTGCAGTTCTATCAGAGACTGCATATGCTTTGCTTTTGGTAGGACAGCAGTCTTGTACACCCCAAGGACTTCTCCCTCATCCCTGATTTTATTTTTTATTAAGGAAACAATTCTCCCAGAATTATTTTCCAGCATAGAAATTCATTTACAGGTAATACAGACAGCTAGGTGTAGACTAAATAAAGCTGTAAGAGCTTAAGGTGGACATCAGCACTTACTCCAACTGGAAAGTACAAACCTCATCAGATTTTCTATCTCCTTACTAGCAAACTGTTCTTAGTTTTTATCTTGACACATTTTACCAATGCACAGTGTTACAGAGGCACCAAATCAAGCTCTGAATTGTGTTCAAAGTTTGGCATGGAGCACTAAGTGTTGCAACAGTTTCCAGTCCTTTCCTGGACACAGGTGACACACTAAAACCCCTCCACTTCATACATTTTTTTTAAGAATTTAAACTTATTCCTTGCATGGATCACTCCAATAAACTACTTCAGCACCTTCTCAAACGTCCAGTGTTTAGAGCCTCTTATTAAACCAGCTATAATTTCAGCTACACATCTCTGGGTGCTTTCATGGGAGTCTGCCACAAGTTGCTCTAAATGGGGCTGGAGAACTGGCAAGAAGGCATCATCAAAGTTTCTGAAAAGGCCCTGTAAAACAAGATGCAAAAGTGTCTTCAGTAATTAGCCTTCCAAACCAGAGTCTTTGTGAGAAAAACTTAAGACCATGAAGTGCTTGAGAACTGAATATGCAGAAAGTGAAATTACTCTGCCTTTGTAAGAACTATAGACAGGTGTCCTATGTACTTTTATATTACTCTGAATGTGGCTCCCTAAGTAGTTAATCAGAAGAGAGGATTAATAGGATTAATCATAGCAGCATTGATTTAAAAATCAACTTGCAACAGTGGGGTATAAGCCAAGGAGCATGTGGCTTTTCCACACTTGGATAATTACCTAGAAAATGGAAGCAATTCAGTTACTGAACTCTGCTTACCTTGAAGAGGCAAAATCTGCGAGGATTAAATTTGTCTTTTCCTTTTCTGTCTTCTAAAGACAAAAATTTTATTAACTGCTCAACAAACTTGGGATCAGAAAAGTGATCATAGATGATTTGTTCTGCCTGTAACAGGTATAAAAAAAAGAACTAGCATTAAGGTGCTTACTTGTTACAGTGATATCCCAATCTTTCAAATTCCCATTTTTCATTTTAATTCCATTTTTGGCAAAAATCATGCCTCTGTCAGCCATTTCCCCCCTCAGTTTATAAGGAACACTGGGTAATGTTCTGCAGGACTTCTGATTTTTATTGTCATTAATGACTCTGGGTTGTCTTTCCTTTCACTAGCACAACCCCTACAGAGTAGTCATTCCCACTGCCATCAATTACCTCACTCTGAACTCTGACAAAGATTCAAAAGGGAACAAGAAAGTGCTCATTAATACAATTATTCCACGATCTCCAACAGAGAAGCTACAACACATTAAAAGAGTCATTTCTTCCTCTACACCAACACAGTAAGTACAAAAATGAGGTAGAAAAATAGGAGTATGTCTGGTGGGTATATAGGTTTCAGAACAGTTACAACTTATTGCTTGTTAAAAACACAACTACATCCACACAGCCAGGGAACTGCACAGTCAAGTTCAATCTCTATCATATTTTGGAGTCAAGCAAAACAAAGTGTTTCCTCATGTTTTGTGCAAGCACTCTCTGAACGGCAAGCAATATTTTGGTTAAGAGAGAGAAGGGAAATCTCCAGGGTAATCTGTGGGCAATATTGAAAAAAGAAAGGAGAAGTAGTATCAAAAAAGAACCCCACCTAACTGAAACACACTGAAACTCTTACCTCTGTCAGCTCATCTCTCCGCCGCCCAAGCTTTGGCTGATGCTCAACTGGAGCATAAACTGTCATTGTTCTGGGGAAAAAAACAAACAAACCAATAACACCTTTCCAAGTAAGAATAAATATTTCTATACTCTCTATATTAAATGGGATTTATCAACTCCAAAAGACCAAAACTTCAAAGAAAATGAACATAACATGTTATCATAAAGGTTTTGCTACAGTAAGTCATCTAGAATTACTAGCAAGAATCCTCTGTGCATTTCATAACTAAATGATTTTCAAACATGCATAATTCATTTTAAAACCAGCAGTTAAACAGACACATGAAATACATGCTTATGGAACCCAAAAAGACACAGAAAATAAAACCAACAAAAAACCCCCACCCAGCAGCAGTAAAACAAGCAAGGTGCATAAAGCACAAAATACATTTCTGTTGTTGCTTCAATTAAGAAAAATTAAATGTAGCTAACATTATTTAATTTCCCACAGGGCTT
>NW_008616713.1:11116-19037 GCF_000691845.1 Merops nubicus
CTCCCCATGCTATCCTAACAGTCAATGCTGCTCACCGAGGCCAGGTGTAATATCCCCAGTGTGTCTTCTCCACAAAACAACACGACTCCCAAGCTTCCTTCGTCTTTGGTAAACTCTGGCTGTCATAGTGCAGCCACTGGTTATCTGCTCTGTCGCCAGCCTGGATCCTGGAAGGCTTAGGGTTTCCACCTGGTTCAAGAGGAATTCACACTCCATCAGGCTTGTTGGTTAACAGTCCCAACAAATGTTATAACTTACTTTTAATAAAAGATTCCCAAGAGCTTTTACGTCACCTTCCTATGAGCTTTTAGGTCTCCTTCCCCCCACACAAATCTGCACAGAGATTTGTCCAAGGAGATTAAAGACAACTAACAATTTTAGAAGAGATTCCTTTAGTAGTTTATATAAATGTGTCAATTTAGAATTATTTTTTTAAAAGAACAGAAAGGAGATATACAAATTATTCTTGCTAATTGTAAGGCTTTCTGAACAGTGAAAGACTAACCCTGAAGTTTTACACATTTCAAATAAATAGATTTGCAAGTATAACACTGCTAAAAAAAAAACACCACACACCAAACATACAACACACACACAAAACTGACAAATTACTGTGTTACCTATTTGGTTTTCCTAGGACATGAACAAACAGAGAAACTAAAAGCTTATCACTCTATGTTTAATCTAACAAGAGAAAAAAAAGCTTTAAAAACATTTAGGATTAGTGTTAGTAAGACATTTCTTACATTAAACAAAACCTACTTATTTCATAAGGGCAGATGGGCACTTTCTTGTGTGTTCTCTTGAGCTGCTTAAGAATTCCAGCCACTGCTGAGATGGCCACCTGCAAAAAAGAAATGGCCACTAACAGATCTACTCCACACACCTACCCCAGAAGGATGTGTCTGATCATCTCAACACAGACACATTTTAAGGCAGCTACTCAGCACCCTAAAAAGCATTTAGTGCACATTACAGTCAACTTTTTCACCCCAAGTGGCTGATAATTCCCATAAAGAAGTCATCTCACTCAAGTCATGCCCTGTATCCCCTGAAACAAGTGTGGCCTCACAGCCCAGAAAAACCTCCCCACTAACCATGCTGCTTTATCACAGTGAAGTGCCACAAACATCTGATCTAAACCCCACTAGGCTGTGAGGAAGCAAGAGAGAATTCTGTTGGTTTTACCTTACGAACTACAATTGCATCATGATTGAGACACTGCACAAAAAACTTTATGGCACGGGCAGGCAGGATCCTGTCATCCCTCAGGAGCAGGGACAGAAACCCAATGCTTATGTGCTCAAACTTCCAGGGACTGAAAAATAAACCAGACAACAAGTAGCACAGTTGAGTGTACTGCTTTTGCACAGAAATGGTTTATATTAGGATGATGTAAATGTTTGGTCTACTGTAATATTCTACAGCCCAGCTATAGTCCATGAGCTTCCTTGTCATTCAGGGAAAGCTCCAGTGTCCTGGGAACATGTAACTAGAATCAAAGCCACTCAGTTCATGGTGCCTTTTTGATCTTGGCATTTCATTGTAAAATACAGACCTCTAGGGATATTCTTTTACAGTATCTAAACACAAGTTAAACCAATTAAAATCTATTTGCATGTCAGTAAGTATTACGCAGACAGAACCAGAGCTCTTTTCCCCAGAACAATAAAATATTAACAAATAACAGGTCCAACTAATTAACTACAAAGCTCTAACTCCAGGATGTGATGACAAATGAGGCTCCCAATGAAAATAAATTCAAGACTCATTCACTTCTTTACCACAATCCATTTTATTCAAGGCTGCTACTGACATACTGCTTTTAGTCAATTACCTCGAGGGTGAAAAACTGTCAATCAATTCTGGCCATACTAACTGCACTCCTTGATGTAGCTGGCATTTATTTATTCATGTAGCCACCTCCAATCCACCCCAAAAAAAAAAAACAGGCACAGAAAGGGAGACTTACAGATTTCTTTGCTCCACACAGTCTAGCAGCATGTTGACCAAATTTTCATAGTTTCTGAGGAAAGAATAGAGAATCATCAACCAATACTGAGAGAGTAATTTAAAAATAGAATAAAAGTTCCTCAATAAAACATGGGTGAAAGCAATACAGTAAACACAACTGTAGAGTAAAACCAAGTGGGAAGGCAAGGAAGAGGAGGAGGGAGGAAGGAAATACGAGTGTAACAGAGGCTGCCAGGTCATCAGAGAAGATACACCACAATCATCCTTGGCATTCTGAATCTGTCAAGCTTAAGAATGAGTTTAGCAATTTTGGATGGTTACCTTTCATGTGCAGTAAACATTCAGTAGGACAAGCTTGTGTTAAGGGAAGGGTAACTCACCGCAGAGCCTCAGCGCTCTTCTCCTGCTGCCGCCGAATTCCTAACTGGATTTCTTCTGAACAAAGACCTGTGAAGTTTGAACTGGGATGTCCTGATTTTTGCAGCATAACAGCTATCTCAATGCACTTCTCTGGAACCTGTTGACAGAAAATGCAAAGATTTGGGACTGAGCAGCAGCTCACTGGTTTTTCAGTCTATTTTGATATAAGCAGAGTGCAGAGTTTTCTGTCCCCATGGATAAATTTGTGATGGAGCAGGGAAGACTGCTTTTGTACTCCCACAGCAGAATTATTCCTCCAATATATCATTCCAATAACAGTAATTACAATATGTTTTATTCTACTTTAAAGATAAAGACAGATTTTACCCCACCAGTTGGGCAAGAGGCAGACTACATTCCTCTGTTAGAGAAATCAGGATGCATTCCACATCAGAACACTAACTGCAACAACACACATGAGTCTCAAGCACTTATGCAATCCAAAGCTCTCAGAACCCAAGACACTAAGACCAAGTGATCTGTCACTTACTGCAAAATCCAATCCAATGGTTTCATACTGCCTATGGATTTTTTCTGCTAGGTCATCAAAGAGTCTAACTATGGATGGTTTCTCCAAGGACATGGCTTTGCTAAGCCCAGAAGAAACAATTGCTGGCCATGTCTGTACAATGCAGTCCCAATCATGAAGGTTTGCCAAACATACTCCACTGTGATTTCCAAGAAGACAATATAAGGCACCCTGTAAAATGAAAGAGTGATTTTGAAAAGCTAAAGGATTGTTCATATGCAAGTGGTATCTATAGAAGCATGCACCCAGACAGAATAAAAATTCATCTTCATGTTACCACAGGATTAAAATCTACCATAAACTTGCAGCTATGTTCCCTCCTTGTCAAAATGATGAAGATTTTTCACAGAATCCTCTTCCTGCTAAAGAACTGTTCTAATGAGATTGGCAGCCGTGCCAATTAATTTATCCACAGAAGGCTAACTGATTCCTAAATTACATTATAAAGGAGGTTATTCAATTATCAAGTACCACACCTGGCCTTTCTGTGAACTTAAGTTCACAGAATTAATATGAATATTGTCCAAATTAATTGGCAATTGTCCAAACCCATGACTGATGATATTTGGGCTGCAGGCAAATCATAATGCTGTTAACCAGGCACCTGAGGTGAGGGTAACAGAATGGGATGTGGCCAGCTACTGGACACAACACAGCAAACTGGTGAAGGTGACTGTGTGAGACACTGGTAAGAGTCACACAGTGAAACACAGCAGGGCTGGATTTCACCAGTGACCAAGTGGGAGTTATCTCAGAAATGGCCCAACTGGCCTTGGAGACCTTTTGGAGAGCAGAGTCTTACAAAAGCAACAGTGTCTAGGTAAGCACATCAGTGACACCACATTGGCTATTGCATTGCCTGGGAGCAGTATCAGAAACAGGGAATTCAGGTATGGGAACAAATGCTCTGAGTGTAGCAAAACTAGGAACAATCAGGGGAAAATGTACCCAGGCATGGGTTGCTTATCTGGGAGGTGACAGATGAAGAAAAGGAGGTGCAGGGGTGACAGGAAAAAACAATAATCAAGAAATAGGAAAAGGGCTAATAAGAGATACAAGGTACCCACATGCTGTCTGGTAGCACCGACGAGGCAGCTGCAGCAGGATAAGAAGCCACAGCTGCCGTTCTGGCCACACAACAGGAGTCCAACTTGCCTCTGCTGAGATGGGTGCAGAGGAAGGAGGGGAGCATGGTGCTCCTGAACACCTGGAGAGATGGGCTGTACCTTTTCCAGCAATTGCCCATCACTTCATAACAAACCCCACCTGATTTAGTGGGTTATTGACTTTTTGTCCAGTTCATGCTGTTTTCTTATCCTGCTACAGCTGACAGAACTGCTTAGTCAGTTTTACCACCTTGGACTATAACTTCCCCTTCATAACTTAAAAAATAGGCATTGACATATATTTAGTAATACAGTGAAATGGAAACACAAACTCTCTCTTCACAAACCATGCAAGCCAAGTAACTCCTTACACTAGCCATGCCTAAGCTACATGCCATGAAAATATGAGTCATGCTGATGAACAGATCCCACTTGGACCATTAAAAATTCTCCTGTACACACACTTTGAAAGGACAGACATGAAAGAGTTGACAGTACTTTGAATTGCTTTTGAGTGACATCTTGTCGGTCAGGACGCAAGAACTCCAGAACCAAGGGAATGATATCTCTGCAACAGAAATTGTAGGTTCCCAGAGCTGTGAAGAATGCTTGCTGAGCTTTACTTCGGACCTGGGGGAAGAAAGATGTCACTAAGAACTCTTCTGAATCAAAAACACACTACACAAAACTTAAGCATGGAGTCAGCATGACGTACTTGTGCACAGAAACAAAATCATTGGTAGAATAAGTACTAAAGAGCCTCAAAAAATGCAAAATTTGTAACAAGTTGGCAGCCTCTCCACACAGTTCTTTATTTGACAAACAAAGGGCTTAAAGCAAACACTATGCCAAAATTGTCAACTAATGTAAATGAGTAAATATTTCATGTTTTCATGGAAGTAAGTTGAAAAACAAAGATCCTGAAAACATTACTTGTAAAGATCAACAAAAAACTCCATGTATTTCCATTTAGAAGGGGTTGTTCCTTACCTGACCATAGGAACTTGTGGACAAACACAAAAGATCTCTGATCATCTCCTGGTGGGAGGTTTTATATTCACAGCCTTCCATTGTTAGTGTTCTCAGCTAAATGAAAAAGAAAACACACAAAGGACAGATTGTTTTTACATTCCACACAACATGTAAGAGAAACAATTGGGAAGATTGTTGCATCTGTTGCTCAACAACAACATAACAAATCAGCTTTTTAAAGTCAAGTAAGTCAGTGAAGATTTAAGTGAAGTTCTTAAGATTTAAGTGCAGATGTATTACCTCATGCTGCAACATGACTCTGTCTATCAGCAGAGCTCGGATATGCTGTTTCTTTCCTTGAAGCTGTAAAAAACCACATTTTGGTTTAGATTTCAGTATTCATATTAGCAATTTGTACTGACTGAATTCCCCATGTATTCTTTTTCTTCTAGAAACAGAGAAATTTCATTTAATAATTTCTCTCAGCAGACAACCTTGATTTTTTTTTCCCCCCAGTAAAGTTTTTTTGTTTGCCTGTTACTCTGTACACAAAAGGAAGCTCTGAGTCACAGAAGTTTCTCAGTTAAAGACCAGAATGGAGGATTGTGCCAAATCTCAGACTTCAGTCCAAGGACACATGCAAACTGAGGGTTACTACCATTTGGAAATGCTAAGCTATTTACTCATAAGGTGTCCAAATAAAGGCACAAAAGCACTGCAAAGCAATATTCTTAACAAGGAATTAGATTTCTAAACTAGAAAAAACTCATTGTGGCAGTAAGGAAAATATGAAAAAAAGTCTTTCTGAACATTAGGGACTATTTCCACCCTTCATCTAAGCTTTACAGGGAAAAGTCACTGACCCTGTTCTCCATTGACTTTTTCACTAGATTAAAGCTTTTCCATCGTGAATCGAACTCGTGCTTGTGAGACCCTTGGAACTGTAAAACATCACTAATAATCTGTAGAAAGAGAAATATTACAAAGAGTGATTATTTTGCAAAATAAGCAATCTTTTCTTAACTATTAAAAAATTAGAGGTATACCTTTATTATTAAAAATAAAGACTTGGTATCATCTTCCGAGTGATCAAGTATATAGCCTGCAATTGGAAGAACAATAAGTTTATTCTCAGACAGGAAAAGGGCTTTAAAAATTAACAGTAGTTTTATTTCTACAAAGCTTAGATTTAAGAATCATAGGCAAAGGAAATGAAGCAAGTTTCCCTCCACAAAATGGTACTGTTTGGTGCTTTGAAGTATGTTTCAGAGAGAGGAGTGGTTGAACTTACGCAGCAATTTCCTCGTAACCCTCGCAATTGTTTCTCGATAATTCTCTCGTGATAAATCTGAAAAAAAAACCACAATTAAACATTTTCTCTTTATTATACAGAGCACACTATTCCAAAATGGCAGTACAGACTGTTATAAACATAACCATCTTGTTATATCTAAGCACACCTCTCTCACAGGGCCCGCTTTGCTTATCAAGTCAACAGGATGTTTTCACTAGGTACATAACCTTATCTGTCCTGACAGTTGGCTTCATGTCTAACTAAATACTGAGGAAGATTATTTAGCATGTGAAAATTGAGTAACTTGTTAAGCAGGCTAAAAGAGAAAGTCAATAGAACACAGATTTTTACATCAAGCCAGAGAAGACTGGGGACTCACTGCCCTTCAGTGAAGAGGGGGACAGATGTTCCCAATCTAAACAGCAAAAAAAGCAGGTGAAAGAAGGATCAATGATCCAAGCACTCACCTTGGCAAGTTTTAAACCAGAGAAATCTTAATTGCTGCCAAAGACAGCTAAACAAGGATCCATTCTCTACTACATGTTACATGGCTACAAACTTGCCACTTGAAAACCAATGGGCCAGATTTTAGAATAAGTGTTAAAGCACCTAAAACCATTTAATAGGCTGATAAGCAGCTACTGTGTGCCTCAGTTCTATATTGAAATAGCCCATCTTCACTTGGAAGACAGTGAAGAACACACAGAAAACATGAAAAATGCAGTTTTCTTCTAAAGAAGCTGTCACAGCCTTTAGCCAAAGACAGATAAAAAAGGATCCATTCTCTACTACGTTACATGGCTACAAACTTGCCACTTGCAAACCAATGGGCCAGATTCTAGAATAAGTGTTAAAGCACCTAAAACCATTTAATAGGCTGATAAGCAGCTACTGTGTGCCTCAGTTCTATATTAAAATAGCCCATCTTCACTTGGAAGATGGTGAAGAACACACAGAAAACCTGAAAAATGCAGTTTTCTTCTAAAGAAGCTGTCACAGCCTTTAGCAGGTTATGCCTTGATTCCATCTCTTGGGTGATGGAAGTTGTCTCCTGCTCCTTTCATCTCTGTGGAAGGACAAGGGCCCAACCACTTTGACCTAGGACTGGACCTGAGGTCCCACTCCCATCTATGTTCCTGCAGAATACCTCATACACCATTACTGAAGATTAAACAGTGTGTACACAAGAACTTTTGTGTTGACCAAAAAAGCCCATGTAATATAATAAGTATTGAACTTATGGTCTCAGAACCTACTGCTTTTTACAGCAGAAAAACAAAGAAAACAACACTTTCAACCTATCTGAGTAAAATCAGGATCTACTTACCATATTCAACTCCAGTGTACAGTTTTGTCTCTTCCAAAGACACTAGAGTTGGGACTCTGCATGAAAACAAACCAAGTATTACTACACATTACAGAAATCATTAATGTGAATTGCAGTGACATTTAACTCACTGTAACAAGTTACATTTCTTCACTGGTTCAGGGTGGCAGGAACATTAGTAAGGTGGCAAGGCATGATGGTTTGAAGGCAAGGGGAAGGGAAACATGAGTAAATGCCCAGTTTCCACCTCCTTCACATAAAGTAGCATCAGCAAAGCAGTGCTGTCACCTGCTTTTTTT